>NC_088384.1:40960000-40970000 GCF_037993035.2 Macaca fascicularis
GAGGTCACGAACTCTGGGTGAATTAGAATTGCCCTCTTCTGCTGTTGGATGGCCCACGGAAGGAACTATAGGCAGAGCACAATTGGCCGTGTAGTTCAGGTGGTGACGGGGTCGGAGGACAGCCTGTGTACCTAGATCAAATTCCTTTATAGGGACTCATGGCGAAATAGATTATAGACAAAGCCAGCGTTAATTTAGCCCTGTTTAACAACTTTGTGCAAAATAGCCAAAAGTAAAAGTAAGAGCGGCTTCGCCGGCAGACACACAGTTTTTTTAAAAAGGGAGTCCCAGGAAACGGCAAGAGAAGCCAGTTTTTACGGGAGCCGCGAGAGATAACACAGATTCTTTCTCCATGTTTCCCAGCCTACCCCGCTTCACCGAGGCCAACAACCCCCTCAGAAATGAGATTCAGGAGCTGACACGCCCCAGGTCTCACCTCGAAGGGAAGGATCGGAGCCTCCAGAGGCCAAGGAAAGAAGTCGAGATAGTCAAGTGGGCCATCTCAGATCTGGTCTTACTCGAGCTCTGTAAATGCCTCTCAGGGAGATACGAGGACCTGTCTATTATAATGACCAGGCCCACATCCCGGGGGGAGGGGGGTGGGCAACAGACTTTCATCTATCAGCCCTTTTCAACCATTGAGCTACTAAACTGGGAACACCCTGAACCCACCGCCTTGCTCCCGACAGCTAGAGCCCTGTCGAGCATGACTGTGTAGAGGTGTTGGACTCCAGTGTACTCTAGCAGATCTGACCTCCGGGACCAGCCTTGGGCATCAGTACACTAGGAGCTATGCGTGGACGGGAACAGCTTCACCAACCCACGAGGGGAGAGATGTGCAGAATATGCGGTGGTAACCCTGGACGCTGTCGTTAAGCTGGGCTCATTGCTTTAATCCGGGCCTTAGAACTCGGTGAGGGTAAGACTGTAAACATTTACACTGACTCTCGGTATGCCTGTTTCACCCTCCAAGTGTATAAAGAAAAGAGCCTGTTAAACTCTAGAAAACAGGGAAAAGAGCAAAAGAAAAAGAAAGACTAAAAGCAAGTGTAAAGATAGAGAATCAAAAGAAAACAGGAGAGACAGACAGCAGTGCGTGGGCGGGGGCAGGGCCCGTGCCGTTTCTCGGGCCCCACCAGCTGGCCGTAGGAGCGTGAGAACGCGGGGGGGGGGGGGGGGGGGCGGAAAGCAGCATTGTGAGAGGCCGCGGACGTGGATGTAGACATGACCGAAGTCAAGTTAGGCAAGGATTCCAGAGCCGGACAAGGCTAGAGAGAGATTAATGTGCGAGATGGAAAAAAAAAAAAAAAAAGACTCTAGAAGGGTAAATGTTCAGAAGGCAATACAGGAAATGGCCAAGGCCGCAAGACAAAGAGGCCATCGGCCAAGGGCTGCTGCACCTTGGAGGAACCAGACACTCATCTGATCAGGCTGACAGGAGCTGAAGAATGTAAAGACTAGGGCAGACTAGGCACCTTCTCATTAGGCTCCCAGGAGCCCATGGTCACATTAGAAGTTACAAACAGCAAGACTCTGCCGTATCTGGATTCCAATTTCTCACTGAAGGCTCAGCCACTAGATACAGTGACAAAGGGGCGGAGTGGGGGTGGGGATGGGGGGAGGGGGGAACTCCTCCTCTAAGAAACTGAAACAGGAAAAAGAGCCATACCTTGTGAAAACTTGCTTATAGACTTTACAGGACTGCCCCCTGCTGGAGGCTAGTGCTTGTTTGCACCTTTTCAGGGTAAGTTACAGTTTTCCCCACCAGGACAGAAAAAGTACAAGAAGTGACTAAAGTACTGTTAAAAGACATTATCCCCAGGTTTAAGACTACCTCTGATTTTAAAGTCAGACAATAGGCCAGCATTTGTAGCTGTAGCTGGAATAGTGCAAGATTTAACAAGACTGTTAACAATACAACAGAGGTTACACGCAGCCTATCGGCCACAAAGTTCAACAAAAGGTGGAACGCATGAACTGGACACTCGAGCGAGCAGCTACTGGCGACCAAAAAACAAAACGAAAAAAAAAGGGTTGCCATATATAGATATAGATAGATAGACAGATAGATAGATAGATAGATAGATAGATAGATAGATAGATAGATGTATATATATATACACACACACACACACACACATACACACACACACACACAGATATAGATATAGATATAGATATAGATATAGATATATAGATATATGCCAGGAAATTCACTTAAGATAAAATCAGGTTTTTGCCTACGGTCCTCCTCCGAGTCAGGTGCACCCCTACCAAACAAACTAGGTATCTGCCCTGTAAGATTGTGTTCAGTTGGCCACCCGCAAATCGTAGGTCAAATAAAAGGTGACCTCCGGAAACTAAAGAAATTAACCTTTAAAAGGCAAATGCAGCCTTTCAAAATAGCCATACGAAGTGTTCATAATTAAATGAAGAAAAATAATGCCTACGAGCCTGACACCCATTTAAATCTAGGGACTCTGTTTAAAGTAAAACCTAATTTTTCTACAACCCATATAGGATGAGCCCTATACTGTAACCTTGTCCACTCCCACTGCTGTTAAAGTTGCAGGTGTTGCGTCTTGGATCCACCACAGTCAGCTAACACCGACAGCTCAGGACAAGTGGACCGGCTAACAGGACGCAGATCATCCAGCCCGGCTGATCCTGAGACGAGACCAAGCTGCTGCTGAGGACCACAAGCCCTGCTCTAGTCACACACCGGCAGCTGACTAGTCTATGCACGGCCGAAGCTTGAGGACTCATCAAGCAAGTCAATGTAGTTAAAAATCTTAAGACAGATAGTTTTCCTAGAATACTAACTGTTTTCCTATTGTTCTGTCGCTGTATTCAACCTTTTTCCCAGGTAAGGACCTCTTTCGTCCTTGCTGGATATGAATATGCTATACATTGCTTTGTTGTTGTTACCACCCCCCCCCCCCCCCACCCATAACCATGCTAGAAGAAACACCTATGTAAGGTGTCCCCACTGTACACGTACTGCTTAGGAAACCCAGACCCGTCCAGCCCAGCAACGATCGCAAGGTCTTTCAGTCATTCTTTAAACATATAAACCAGAAGTTACCAGAACCTCCTCCTTTAGCCAAAAATTTAAAAAATAAAAATAAAAAAACAGAAAAAAACCTATTTCCTCAGTAGGCTGAAAACATTGCTGGCAGCCTAGATGTTTCTTCATGTTATGTTGATAGAAGGGCTCACGTAAGAGACCAATGGCCTGGAGAAGCAGAAGGGTTAATGCCTCAAGATAACTTGACTTTAACCAACTCTTTCCCCAAACAGACGCCGCAAGTTCAAGCGTCGGGCTCGTAAAAACTTCTCTGATTAAAAAATACTGTTTTACTTGCTAAAAAAAGGTTTTAAGGCCCAGTTAAAAACTAACCTGCTTAAGACATGACAAAGTTAGTACATGTGCCTGTTCAGGTTTAACACAGGTTTGATCCTAGGTCTTCATTTAGAAAAGAGTTTCCAGCTGTAGAAAATGTAAAACCCTCACTGTAAGTGTATTACTTGTAATAGAAACTTGCTGGCCGGGCGCGGTGGCTCAAGCCTGTCATCCCAGCACTTTGGGAGGCCGAGACGGGCGGATCACGAGGTCAGGAGATCGAGACCATCCTGGCTAACACGGTGAAACCCCGTCTCTACTAAAAAATACAAAAAAACTAGCCGGGTGAGGTGGCGGGCGCC
This sequence comes from Macaca fascicularis, assembly GCF_037993035.2. Taxonomy (NCBI): domain Eukaryota; kingdom Metazoa; phylum Chordata; class Mammalia; order Primates; family Cercopithecidae; genus Macaca; species Macaca fascicularis. The sequence continues at coordinate 40,963,706 of NC_088384.1, forward strand.
TGTAGTCCCAGCTACTCAGGAGGCTGAGGCAGGAGAATGGCGTGAACCCGGGAGGCGGAGGCTGCAGTGAGCTGAGATCCGGCCACTGCACTCCAGCCTGGGTGACAGAGCAAGACTCCGTCTTAAAAAAAAAAAAAAAAAAAAAAAAAAGACCCAAAAAGTAAAAATGAAAGGGAACCCGCCCACTAATTAGTGAAAATTCTCAAAGTGGGGGATGAGGAAGGAGACCTCTACTGCTCCTGCTGCCCTCCTCCCCCCACCTTGCCTAGTTCACAAGACAGGAGGAAAGAGAGAAAGCAAAACGTTAGAAACAAACAAAAGTCAGATAAATAGCCAGACAACCTTGGCACCACCACCAGGCCGTAGGAGTTAAAAAAAAAAAAAAAAAAAGTAATACTAATAACATCGGCCCCTGACCTAAACTACTTGTGTTATCTGTAAATTCCTGACACTATGAAAAAAAGGGTTGTAAAACTTTTTGTTCTGTCTGTCCTTCCTTCCTTCCTTCCTTCCTTCCTTCCTTCCTTCCTTCCTTCCTTCCTTCCTTCTTTCATCCCACCTCGGCCTCCCAAAGTGCTGGGATTACTGGCGTGAGGCACCATGCCTGCTTGGCCTAAAGAGACACCTATTGAAAGTAAGACATAGAGAGCTCCTTGCAGTGATCTGATTGATTGCTTGACTGATTTACAGACGGCGTCTCACTCTGTCACCCTGGCAGTGGTGCCATCAAAACCAAACTCACTGCAGTGTGGACGCTCCTGGACTCAAGCGATCCTTCCACCTCAGCCTCCAGAGTGTAGTGCCTGGGACCATGGGGCACGCGCCACTGTGCCCAGATGATTTTCAATTTTTATTGTTTTATTTTTCTTTTTCCCGAGACAGAGTTTCGCTCTTGTTGCCCAGACTGGAGTGCAATGGCGCGGATCTCGGCTCACCGCAACTTCTGCCTCCCGGGTTCAAGAGATTCTCCTGAGTCTGCCTCCCGAGTAGTAGCTCGGGTTGCAGGTATGCACCACCACGTCTGGTTGATTTTGTATTTTTACTAGAGACGGGGCTTCTACCATGTTGGTCAGGCTGGTCTCCAACTCCCGACCTCAGGTGATTCTCCCTCCCCGGCCTCCCAAAGTGCTGGGACGGCAGGCGTCAGCCGCCGCGCCCGGCCTTCCTTTTCAAATGTTTTTGCACAGACAGGGTCTCATCATGTTGTTGCAAGCCTTCTGCCCCGGCGTCCCAAAGTGCTCGCGTGACGGGCGTGAGCCACTGCGCCTGGACTCCGGGGAATGATTCACGACCACGACCGCTGTACTAACTATTTATTTCTTATTTATTTATTTATTTATTTATTTATTTTTTATTATTATTATTATCTTAAAATTATTATTATTTTTTTGAGACGGAGTTTCGCTCTGGGCGAGGCGGGGCGGGGCGAGGCGAGGCGAGGCGAGGCGAGGCGTGTCGCTTTGGAAACCGCAGCACCGCCTTCTAAAGCCCCATTCGAATGCACAAAGCCCTGTTCCCTTCCCGGACTGGGAGCTGATGCCTTCCATAGCCTTGGGCTTCTCTCCATTCAGAAGCTTTTACAGGCGCAACCCCACCCAGAGGCTAGCTGCGGTTGAGGATTGGGGGTGTGCTGGGGCTGGAAAGTCGGTCCCCTATTTTTGCTAGCTCGGCCACGACATCCCCCGACCCCTATCGCTTGCTCACCCTTTCAGATCCCTTGCCTCCACCGTCTTGGAGGCTGACCTCTGACTTTAATATCTGCCTTTCTTCCTGTCTTGGGTTTGAGGAGGGGGGGCAGGAATGAGGGTGTGTGTGGGGAGGGGGTGTGGGGTGTGGACGGAGGGGAGCGTCCTAAGGGTCGATTTCGTGTCATGCCTCTTTCACCGCCACCGCCGAAGATGAAAGCAACGATCAGCTAAAGACCGCGTGTTCTCATCTATAACTGGGAACTAAATAATGAGAACTCGTGGGCAGAACGAGGGGGACGAGAGAGGCGGGAGCCTACTTGAGGGAGGAGGTGTGGAAGGAGAGACATCTTCAGGGAAAAACAAAACAAAACAAAACAAAACAAAAAACCAAACCACGAAAACTGTCGGGTACTGCGCTGAGTTATCCGGGTGATGAAATCATCTGCACACTGAACCCCCAAGTCAGAAGTTTACTTGTGTAACAATCTTGCACATGTGTGCTTGAACAAGACATAAAAGTTGGGGGGGGGGGGAGAGAGAGAGAGAGAGAGAGAGAGAGAGAGAGAGAGAGAGAGAGACAGAGACAGAGAGAAGGAAACACCACCTCCTTGACCTGAGTCAGGGGGTTTCCGGTCTGGTGGCGGAACGTTCAGTGACAATGGAGTATTTTGGCCTGTTCTTTTTTTGTGCGTTTGCTATTTTTTTTGCTGCTGTTGTTGTTGTTGTTTTAAGACAGAGTCTCACTCAGCCACCCAGCCTGGAGTGCGGTGGTGCGATTCGGCTCACTGCAACCACCGTCTCCCAGGTTCAAGCGATTCTCCCGTCTCAGCCTCCTGAGCAGCTGGGATTACAGGCACCCACCATCATGCTCCGAAGATGTTTCTATGTTAGTAGAGACGGAGTTTCACCATGTGGGCCAGGCTGCTCTTGAACTCCTGACCTCAGGTGATCCGCCCACCTCGGCCTCCCAAAGTGCTGGGATTACATGTGTGAGCCACTGCGCCCGGTGGCGGTCCCTGTGTTTTGTTTTCTTTTTTCTTTTTTCTTTTTTTTTTTTCTTCTTTCTTTCTTTCTTTCTTTCTTTCTTTCTTTCTTTCTTTCTTTTTTGGTAGGGAGGGACTGAGTCTCTCTCAGTCTGTCACCCAGGCGGGGGTGCAGTGGCACTCCCTCGGCTCACTGCAACCTCTGCCTCCCGGATTCCAGTGATTCTTCTTCAGTGGCTGGGATTACAGGCGCACACCACCACATCCGGCTAATTTTTGTATTTTGAGTAGAGACGGGGTTTCTCCATGTTGGCCGCACTGGTCTCGAACTCCTGACCTCAAGTGATCCGTTCTCCTGGGCCTCCCAAAGTGCGAGGACGACAGGCCTGAGCCGCCGGGATTTCAGCCTTTAAAAGTGCCGGCCCTACCACCTTTCGCTGTGGACGTTACGCTCTGAATGACGTGCCATCTCTGCCATAGGTTGACTCCCTGAGTCCCCTCTGCCATTTCACTCCATCCTGGGACGCAAGAGCGAAACTCCATCCCGCCACCTCCTCGTGCAAAACAAAACAAAACGAAACAAAACAAAACAAAACAAAAAAAGAAACTCTACACATGACCTGTAAGTGTCTGTTCCTGTGAGTGATTTCTGAGATACGGCACTGTAGACTGAACGCAGTGGCTCACGTCTGTCATCCTAGTACTTTGGGAGGCTGAGGCGGGCGGATCGCCAGGTCAGGAGATCGAGACCATCCTGGCTAACATGGTGAAACCCCGTCTCTACTAAAAAAACAAACGAATTATCTGGGTGTAGTGGCCGGCGCCTGTAGTCCCAGCTACTCGGGAGGTTGAGGCCGGAGAATGGTGTGAACCCGGGAGGCGGAGGTTGCAGGGAGCTGCGATCGCGCCACTGCACTCCAGCCTGGGTGACAGAGCAAGACTCCGTCTCAAAAAAATAAAAAAATAAAAAAAGAAGAAAGAAAGAAAGAAAGAAAGAAAGAAAGAAAGAAAGAAAGAAAGAAAGAAGGAAAGAAAGAAGGAAAGAAAGAGGAAATGAAAGAAATGGCACTGTATCGCTATTGGGCTAGGACCCTCTCTCTTTCTGTCTGTTCCTCTCTGTCTCTCTCTGTCCGTTTCTGTCTTTCCTGTCTCTCTCACTGTGTCTGTCTTCTGTCTTACTCTCTTTCTTTGCCTGTCTGTCTGTCTACCTCTCTCTCTCTCTCTCTCTCTGTCTGTTTCTCTCCGTCTCTCACTGTCCGTCTATGTCTTTCTCTGTCACTCTCTTTATCTGTCTGCCTGTCCCTCTCTTTCTCTCTGTCTCTCTGTCTCTCTGTCTGTCTCTCTCTCTCTCTCTCTCTCTCTCTACCTGTGTCTCTCACTCACTGTGTCTGTCTTCTGTCTTACTCTCTTTTTTGCCTGTCTGTCTGTCTCTGTCTGTCTCTCTCCCTCTCTCCCCCTCCCTGTCTAGTCTGTTTCTCTCTCTCTCTCTCTCTCTCTCTCTCTCTCGCTCTCGCTCTCGCTCTCGCTCTCGCTCTCTCGCTCTCTCGCTCTTTCTGTCCGTTTCTCTCTGTCTCTGTCTGTCGATCTCTCTTTTTCTACGTCTGTCTCTTTGTCTGTCAGATTCCCCCGTCCCAGAGAGGGCCCTGCCCCTTCCACCAAAGTGAGAAGTGCGTGCTTAGAGAGGCCGAGAGGAATCTACACAGACGGGCCTTGCCGGGCTTCCCCACTGGGTGCATGATTTCGGGAGATCGAGGCCGGGTCCCCACTTGGATGGAAGGGCCATTTGCAGACCTTTCTCTCTGTCACCTGTGATGTCCAAACTTCTCGTATTTCCCTGATAAGCTCCTCGACTTTAAAATAAACGGCTAAGGCCGGGCACGGTGGCTCATGCCCGTCATCCCAGCATTTTGGAAGGCCGAGGCGGGTGGATCACCTGAGGTCGGGAGTTCGAGGCCAGCCTGACCCACATGAAGAAACCCCGTCTCTACTAAAAATACAAAATTAGCCGGGCATGGGGGCGCAGGCCTGTAATCCCAGCTACTCGGGAGGCAGACGCAGGAGAATCGCTGGAACCTGGCAAGCGGAGGTTGCAGTGAGCCGAGATCGCGCCATTGCACTCCAGCCTGGGCAGCAAGAGCGAAACTCCGTCCCACCGCGCGCGCACACGCACACACACACACACACACACACACACACACACACACACGAAAAAAAGGGGAAAAAAAATAGAAAAAGGAAAATTCTTCACACGTGACCCATAAGTGTGTGTTCCCACGAGTGATTTCCAAGCAATGGCACCGTAGGGGCTGAACGCGGTGGCTCACGTCTGTCACCCCAGCAGTTTGGGAAGCCGAGGCGGGCGGATCAGGAGGTCAGGAGTTCAAGACCAGCCTGGCCCACGTGGTGAAACCCCGTCTCTACTAAAACTACAAAACTGAGTCGGGTGCGGTGGGGCAGACCCCTGTGATCCCAGCTACTCGGGAGTCGGAGGCGGGAGAATCGCTTGAACCTGGGAGGCGGGGGTTGCCGTGAGCCGAGATCGTGCCACAGCGCTACAGCTTGGGCTGCAGAGTGAGTGAGACTCTGTCTCAAAGTTAAATAAATAAATAAATAAATAGCAAGCGAGAAAGAGAAAATGAAAGAAATGGCACTGTATCACTACTCGGCTAGGATGGCGGTGATGTTCTTGTGGGGAGACACCGCGTGGGGCGATGTGTAGTGTGCGGACTCCGATCTTCGTGGTGGGATGTGGATGCTCCGCGATTCACCGTACTGACTAGATTCATGACTGATTCACGACAGGGTGGACTTTGGGGAACACGGTTGAGAAATGGGTACTTCGGGAGCAAAATCTTGCCCCGGAACAGGAAGGGAGTGTGATGTGCACTGCTTTCCCCGTGAAATCCACGCCGTGTCCGGGAGCGTGGATGTCATGCACTAACACTCGTTCAGGGATTGCCTCTCTGAGGTCGTGGGTCTGGAGTCCACTCTGACACGCTAATGACCGCACTTGTGTCTTTGGTAGCTCCCACCTCCACCCCTGGCGTCCTCCACGCGCCCCGCACCCCTGGTCCTCTCTTCTCTCTGGGGCAATGGAAGTGCCAGGTGATCCCAGGGGCAGAAACTTTGGCTGTGCCCCTGGGGGTTCTGGTCGGCCAGTCGCGGGCATCGCGTGGGAGGACTCCCTGGGCCCGGAAATGGCCTGGTCTGAGAGGGATCCGGGAGACGCCGGCGACGCGGTGTGCCTCCGCCGCATCCCCCTCCCCAACCTCCACCCCGACCCAGAGCGATCCATCCTTCACTTCTTTTCCGTGATGACTGACACTTGCAGGCATCGGTTGTCTTCGGGCATCACCTAGCGGCCACTGTTACTGAAAGTCGAGGTGGCACGGAGGGAGGTCTCGCCGAAACTTCACCGAGCCCGGGGCAACCGGTTTCTCGCCCTCCCTTCTGGAGGCCCCTCCCTCTCTCCCTCGTTGCCTAGGTAACCTCCGCCCTGGCGGGGGGCCCTATTGTTCTTTTATCGGCGCTTTAGTTTTCTTTGTGTGTTGGTTTCTTTAATGCGCATAGACTCTTCTACTTGGGCTGTATGAGGGGTCAGTTTAATTTTCAAGTGCCCCCCCC
>NC_088384.1:40975000-40982500 GCF_037993035.2 Macaca fascicularis
CTCCCCCCCCAGTCCGCCCCCGAAACACCACCGCTTGTCTTCCGGACAGTTTTACGGCAGAGTGTTTGGCTGGCTTGCTGAAATTCATTCTACATAGAAATTTAGGATGTCAGCTTCTGGCCTCATGGACTCTGAGCTGAGGAGTCCCCTGGTCTGTCTATCACAGGACCGTACACGTAAGGAGTAGAAAAACCGCAATGTTCAAAATCAGTAATTTTGTGATCCAGAAATACGCGGATTCACCCAAAACACGGAAACTTTTACAAATTGTCTTAGTTAGTCCTGGTGTCTGTGTCAGTGATTCTTTTAGGTTTGGACCTTGACCGAGAGAATTTCCAGTCGGTCTCTCGTCTCTCGTCTTCGGACAGAAGTTCCAGATGATCCGATGGCTGGGGTCTTAGGCTGTGTGCCCCCAGGGGCCCTGGTCGATTAGTTGTGGGGATCGCCTGGAAGGGCGCGGTGACCCACTGTGCTGTGGGGGCCTCCATCCTTCCCCCTCCCGCCTCACCCTCCAGGCGATCCCAATTCATTCCGGGCTGACAGTCTCATTGGCAGACGTCGGGCATCACCTAGCGGCCACTGTTACTCTGAAAATGGAGGCCTCAACAGAGGAAGGAAGCTCAGGCCGCCTGCGCACAGCCTGGGGCAACTGTGTCTTCTCCACCGCCCCCGCCCCCACCTCCAAGCTCCCCCCTTCCTTGTTGCCTAGGAAATCGCCACTTTGACGACTGGGCCTGAGTGACCTTTGATCAGGCAGCATCAATCAATGAATCAATCAATCAATCAATGTAAATACAATACAATACGATACAATACAATTGTACGGGCGCGGTGGCTCACGCCTGTCATCCCAGCACTTTGGGAGGCCGAGGCTGGCAGATCACCTGAGGTCGGCAGTTCGAGACAAGACTGACCCACATGGAGAAACCCCGTCTCTACTGAAAATACAAAATTAGCCGGGCGTGGTGGCACATGCCTGTAATCCCAGCTACTCGGGAAGGGAAACGGAGGCAGGAGAATTGCTTGAACCTGGGAGGCGGAGGTCGCAGTGAGGCGAGATGGCGCCATTGCGCTCCAGTCTGAGCAACAAGAGCGGAAGTGCGTCTCCAAAAAAAAAAAAAAAAAAACCAAGAAAACAAACCAAAAAGCAAGCAAGCAAGCAAGCAAGCAAGCAAGCAAGCAAACAAACAAACAAAAAAAACACCTTTCTCTGTGAAACTGCTTTTGTCGTGTGTGTATTCGTCTCGCAGAGTTAAACCTTTCTTTTTACTCAGCAGGTTGGAAGGGTTTTTTGGTTGAATCTCTCTGTGTACATTTCGGAGACCCTTGTGTCGTATGGTGAAAAAATCTTATGTTTTCAGATAAAAACGAGAGAGAAGGTCTTCATGAAACAGCTTTGTGACGTGTGGATTCATCATACCGAGTTAAAACTGCCTTTGGATTCAGCAGTTTGGAAGCAGAATGGACATTTGGGAGCCCATTGGGGCCTGTTGTGAAAAACCGAGTATCCCCACCAGAGAAATAGAAAGAAGCTCTCTATGATACTGCTTTGTGATGTGTGGATTCATGGCACCGAATTACAACTAATTTTTGATTGAGGAGGTTTGAAGCACTCTTTCTGTAGAATCCGCGAGTATACCTTTGGGAGCCCACTGAGGCCTAGTGTGAAAAACCGAATATCCCCAAATAAAAACTAGAAAGAAGCTGTCTCTGAAACTGCTTTGTCGTGTGTGGATTCATCTCACAGAGTGAAACCTTTCTTTTGATATACCAGGTTGGAAGCGGCCCTTTTGTAGAATCTGCAAAAGGACATTTGGGAGCTATTCGAGGCCTAGGGTGAAAACCAGGAAACTGTAGATAAAAACTAACAAGAAGCTATCTGTAAAACTGCTTTTTAGCGATGTGTAGATTCCTCTTACTGAGTTAAACCTTTCTGTTGATTCAGCAGATTGGAAGCATTTTGTTGTTGTTGCTGTTGTTGTTGTTGTTGTTGTTGTTGTTGTTGTTGTTGTTGTAGTAGTATTTTTTTCTTAATATTTTTATTTTTTTTAAGACAGACTCTCACTCTGTCCCCCAGGCTGGAGTGCAGTGACACCATCTCGGCTCACTGCAACCTCTGCCTTCCAGTTGAAGGGATTCTCCTGCCTCAGCCTCCCAAGTAGTTGGGATTACAGGCACCCGCTACCAAGCCCGGCAAATTTTTTGTGTTCTTGGTAGAGATGGGGTTTCACCGTTTTGGCCAGGCTGGTCTCGAACTCCTGACCTCAGGTGATCCACCCGCCTCTGCCTCCCAAAATGCTGGGATGACAGGCGTGAGCCGCTGCACGCGGCCGATTGGAAGCAGTTCTTTGCAGAATCTTCGAAGGGACATTTGGGAGCCCTTTGTGGCTCCTGGTGAAAGTGAACATCCCCAGAGGAAAAGGAGAAAAACTGCTGCTGGTGAAACTGCTTTTTGACGTGTGGATTCACCTCGAACGGATAATTCTTTTGAACCAGGAGGTTGGAAACACGCTTTCCGTAGAATCTGTGAGGGGACATTTGGAAACCCATTGAGGCCTACGTTGGAAAACAGACTATCCACAGATTAAAACCAGAGAGAGGCTATCTGTCACATTGATTTGTGATGCGTAGATTGATCTCTTAGCGATACACCATTCTTTGGATTCATCAGGTTAGAAACACTTTTTTTGGGCAGTCTCTCTGAATGGATTTTTGGGAGTCCCTTTAGGCCTATGGTGAATCACCGAATATTCCCAGATGAAAAATAGAAAGAATGTATTTGAGAAACTGCTTTGCGATGTGTGGACTCATCCTAAAGAGTTACACCTTTCTTTTGATTAGGCAGGTTGGAGACACTCTCTTTGTAGAGATTCCAAAGGGACATCTGGGAGCCCTTGAGGCCTACGGTGAAAAACTGAATATCCCCAGACAAAGACCAGAGAGAATATGTCATTGAAACGGCTTCGTGATGTCTGGGAGCTCTCTCTCTCTCTCTCTCTCTCTCTCCCCCCCCCCCGCTTGTCTCTCTCCCTGTGTCCCTGTGTCTGTCTTCTGTCTTACTCTCTTTCTCTGCCTGTCCTTCTGTCTGTTGGTCTCTCTCTCTCTCTCTCTCTCTCTCTCTCTCTCTCTCTTCCCCCCCGTCTGTTTCTCTCTCTCTCTCTCTGTCTGTCTGTCTCTCTCTCTCTCTCTCTCTCTCTCTCTCTCTCTCTGTTTCTCACTGTCTCTCTCTGTCCGTCTCAAAAAAAAAAAAAAAAAAGGATAGATACATGCATGCATGCATGCATACATACATACATACATGCATACATGCATACGTACAATTAAAAATTTGAAATAAAATAAAAGGAATAACTAGGCCCGGCGCGGTGGCTCAAGCCTGTCATCCCAGCACTTTGGGACGCCGAGGGTGGTGGATCGCTGGATCACGAGGTGGTCAGACCAGCAGGGCCAGTATGGTGAAACCCCGTCCGTCTCTAGTCAAAATACCAAAAATTAGCCGGGCATGGTCGTGCGCGTCTGTAATCTCAGCTACTCGGGAGGCCGAGCTGAGGCAGGAGAATCACTTGAACCTGGGAGGCGGAGGTTGCAGTGAGCCGAGATCGCGCCACTGTACACCAGCCTGGGCGAGAGAGGGAGACAACCTCTCAAACAATTAAAAATAAAAGTAAAAATGAAAGTAAAATTAAAAATTAAAAAAAAAAAAGAAAAGGAAAATGAAATAATTAAAAAGTGAGTTTCCGGGAAAAGAGGGAAGAAGAAAAAAAAAGAAAAAAGAAAACAGTCCCACAGTGACATAAACACATGCCTCTCGCCTTTCGAGGCGTCAGTGATGCTACGAATGATGCGCAATTTTTTTTTTTAACTTCCTTTTATTTTATTATCATTTATTGTTTGACACGAGCCTCGGAGGCCCTCCCTCCCTCCCTCCCTCCGTCCCACTCCCTCCCTCCGTCCCACTCCCTCGTTGCCCACACAACTTCAGGAGACAGACCCTGGCTGGGCCAGATTGTTCTTCTCTTTGAGCAGTTGTTTCCCTGACTTTCTTCGTGTCTTTAACCCGTGTGGACTCTTCTGCTCGGATTTCAGAGATGGCAGCTCCACTTCAGGCCTTGTTGTTAGTGGGGGCTTTCCTGATTCTCCCCACATGTAGTGAAAGCAGGTAGATTCGCCTCGCCTCGCCTCGCCTCGCCTCGCCTCGCCTCGCCTCGCCGCCTCCTCCTCCTCTCTCTCTCTCTCTCTCTCTCTCTCTCTCTCTCTCTCGATTGCTCGCTCGCTCGCTCGCGCTCGCGCGCTCTCTCTCTCTCTCTCTCTCTGCTGCTTTCTTGCTTTTTCTTTCTGTCTCTTTCTCTCTTTCTGTCGTGCTTTCTTGCTGTCTTGTTATCTTGCTTTCTTGCTTTGTCTTTCTTCCTGTCTTTCCTCTTTCTTTTTTTTTTCTTTCTTCTCTCGCCTTTCTTTCTCGCTGTCTTTCTCCCTCTCTCTCTCTCTTTCTTCTTTCTTTCTGTCTTTCTTTCTTTCTCTCTCTCTTTCTCTCTCTCTCTTTCTTTCTTTCTTTCTTTCTTTCTTTCTTTCTTTCATTTTTTTTTCTCTCTCTCTCCCCCAGCCTCTGAAAGTGCTGGGATCACAGGCGTCAGCCACCGCGCCTGGCCTATTTGCTTATGTTATGTTACCTTATTTTTTATTTATTCATTTTTATCTGTTTATTCATGTGTATGCATATAAATTTTTTTCTATTTTAATGTAGTTTTATATGTTATACCTATATACAAATGTAAGTACTTATATTGATATTTGTCTTCTCTTCTCTTCTCTTTTCTTCCTTTCTCTCCTTTAGGTTTTCCTTCCTTTCTTTCTTTCTCTGTTTCCTTCTTTATGTTTTCCTGCCTGCCTGCCCGCCCGCCCGCCCGCCCTCCCTCCCTCCCTCCCTCCCTCCCTCCCTCCTTCTCTGTCTGGATTCAGGAAGAGCCTACGCATTCTGTGTCTCCCTGTGTCCTCAACGACCCGCGACCGAGTCCTTGCTTGTTGTTTCTCCCACCGAGATGCCTCTCCGAACATCCACACGCCGTGGGTTGTCTTCTGACTGTGTCGCGGTCCATGCAGAGACAGGGTTTGGGGACCGTTTCTGTGGGGTTGGGGTACAGGGGCTGCGTTTTCGGCCTCGGGATAGCGTCTCTCGACTCACGGTTTCGGTTTTGCGGTCCGCGGGCCGGCCTGCCATCCGGATCTGTCTTGGTGACGTTCGCGACGGTTGTCGGACTCCATCTGGCGGCCGCTTTTATATCGTTCCCTTGGCTTCCGGAGCTGCGGTGGCAGCTGCCGAGGGAGGGGACCGTCCCCGCTGTGAGCTAGGCAGAGCTCCGGAAAGACCGCGGTCGTCAGCCGGGCTGTCCCGGTCGCGCCAGAGCTCTGGCGCGTCACTTGTGAGTCAGAGCTCAGGCGTGCAGGCTTATGTGGGGAGAGGTTGTCGCTGCGCTTTCGGGCCAGAGCCGGGTGTGGGGCTGCCGGGGTTGGTCGACCAGCACGCCGCGGCTCCCGAGGCCTGACCCGCGACCCGCGGGGACCCACCGGGCTTGGGGCGGGAGGCTGGGGACACCCTTCCCGGCCCGGTCGCGGGCCCGCGCGCATCCTGGCCGTCTGAGGCAGCGGCCGAATTTTTTCTCCAAGTCCCCGTGGGGAGCCGGGGACCGTCCTGCCTCGTCCCCCGGGTGCCGGGGAGCGGTCCCTCTGCCGTGACCTGTTGTTTGCAAGTCCCCGTGGGGAGTCGGAGAGCGCTCCCTGAGCGCGCGTGCGGCCCGAGAGGTCACACCTGGCCGGCCTTCGGTCCCTCGTGTGTCCCGGTCGTACGAGGGGACGGCCGAAAACGCTTCCGAGTCTCGCTCTGGAGACTCGGGCCGGCCCCTGCGTGGCACGGGTGGCCGGGAGGACGTCCCTGGCCCGGCGCTGCTCCGGCGTGTGTCCTGGGGTCGACCAGAGGGCCCTGGGTGCTCCGTGTCTGGCTGCGATGGTGGCGATTTTGGGGACAGATGCCCGTGTCGCGGGTTCCCTGGGCCGGCGGCGTGGTCGGTGACTCGACCTCCTGTCTCCTGGGGAGGTATATGTTTCACTCCGAGCCGGCATTTTGGGCCACCGGGTTATTGCTGACACGCTGTCCTCTGGCGACCTGTCGCTGGAGAGGTTGGGTCTCTTGGATGCGTCGCGGGTCTTCGGCCTCCCGGTGACCCGGCTAGCCGGCCCTGCTCGTGCTTGAGCCGCCTGCTGGGGCCCGTGTGCCCGGTCTCTCATGCATCCGAGCGTCCCAGCTCCCGGTGCCGCCTTGGGTCCGGGTCTCTGACCCACCTGGGGGCGGCGGGGAAGGTGGCGCGGGCTTACCGTGCCACCGTGCGCTCCCCGCTGCGGGCACCTGGGGCGGCCGTGACAACCCCACTCCCGCTGGCTCCGTGCCGTGCGTGTCAGGCATTCCTCGTCTCTGCCGGGTTGTCTGCCGCCCCTGTCCTGGGGCTGGGGATGGCCAGGCTGATCTGCTCGCTGGCCTCTGGGGAGGCTGTGGCTGGCCGGCCGACCCTGCTCCGGGGATGCTTTCCCTGATCGATGTGGTGATGTCACGCTCTCCCGGGCCGGGACCGAGCCGCGACGGGCGAGGGGCGGGCATTCGTGGTGAATGAGACCCGTTCTTCTCGTCCCGCCCGCGGGGTTTCCCCCGTCTCCCATCCCCGCCTGTGGGCGGTGCGTTGGGAGGCACTGGGGTGCGGAACCCGGCCCGACCTCGCTGTCCCGACCCCGCCGCCTGCCTCGTGGCGTCCGGCGTGGGTCGGCGGGGGTCCTCTGACGCAGCAGGCACCCCTCGCTTTCGCCTCTTGTGGTCGTCGCCTCGTGGGCCGCCCCCCTCCGCGGCGGTGGGGGTGCTGTCCCGCTGGCCCGCCGTGCTGCCCTCTCGGGTATTGCACGAGCGCTGGCTCCGCCTGGGCCTTTGCGGTGCTCCTGGAGCGCCCCGGGCTGTCTCTCAGGTGCCCGAGGCCGAGCGGTGGTGTGTCGCTCCCGCCCCCAGCGCCCCCTCCTCCGGTCGCCGCCGTGGTGTCCGCGCGTGGGTCCTGAGGGAGCGCGTTGGCTGTGCGGGTCGAGGCGGTTGAGTGAGACGCGCCCCTCCCACGCGGGGAAGGGCGCCGCCTGGTCTGGCGAGCGCACGTCCCGTGCTCCCCTCTGGCGGGTGAGCGCGGGCCGTGTGAGCGGTTGCGGTGGGCTCGGGCCGGCCACGCGTGCGCCGGCCGGCCGCCGAGGGGCTGCCGTTCTGCCTCCGATCGGTCGTGTGTGGGTTAACTGGAGGCGCCTTGCCTCACAGAAAGGAGGTGGGTGGACGGCGGGGGGCCTTGGGGGCTGTGCGCACGCGCGCCGGCCGGGCCCCTGCCCTGACCGCAAACGCTCAAGGTTGCCGCAGGTTTCTTCTCGCGCCGCAGGCCCCCTCCCTTCCCCAGGCGTCCCTGAGTGCCTCTGCGGGCCCGACGAGGG
>NC_088384.1:41000000-41010000 GCF_037993035.2 Macaca fascicularis
CTAGTTCACAAGACAAGAGGAAAGACAGAAAGCAGAAAGTTAGAAAGGAACGAAAGCAAGATAAATGGCCAGACACCCTTGGTGCCACCACACGGCCCTAGGAGATTTAAAAAAAAAAAAAAAAGAAAGAAAGAAAGAAAGAAAGAAAAAAAAAAGGAAAAAAAAAGAAAAAGAGGAAGTAATAATAATAACATCGACCCCCGACCTGAACTACTTCTGTTATCTGTGAATTCCTTGTAAAACTTTTTGTTCTGTTAGCTGATGCAGGTAGCCCCCAGTCACGTTTCCCACGCTTGCTCGATTTGTCACGACCCTTTCACGTGCAACCCTTGAGGTTGTAAGCCTTTAAAAAAGTCTTTTTCGGGGAGCTCGGCTCCTAAGATGCGAGTCTGCCGACGCTCCCGGCCGAATGAAAAACCTCTTCCTTCTTTAATCCGGTGTCTCAGGAGTTTTGTCTGCGGCTTGTCCTGCTACATTTCTGGGTTCCCTCACCGGGAAGCGAGCTGGTGATGCACGGAGGGTCGAGGCAGCCCCTCAGGCGGCTTATGCCTGCCCTGTAGAGCATCCCTGCGGGGGACTCTGGCCAGCTTGAGCGATGCGGATCCTCAGAGTGCTGCCGGGTAGGCGTCTGCCCCGGTGCGATGCCTCGCCTCCAAAGAGCAGTGCACAGCACGCCCCCGTGGAGGATCGGCACAGTGGCTGGACACTGGGAAGGAACTGGCACTTTCAGTCCGGACATCTGAAACTTGCTGAGACTGCTCTTTGGAACTTCCCCCACTCCGTTTGAGTGGAAGCGTGGCCTGATCACCCACGGCGTGCCTCTACCGGCACTTTGGTTTTGGTTTCTGACTTGACTTGAATTCATTGGTTGATACTTTGGTTTCGGTTTCGATTTTGACTTGACTTGAATTGCTTGATAAACAGGCCTGCCTTGATTGCCACTTTGGTCTTGCTCCTGATTTTGGTTTGGCTTAAATTGCTTGACGAACAGGTGTGCCCTTAACAACACTTTGGTTTTAGCTTTCATTTTGATTTAGTGTGAATTAGGTGACTGAGTGACCTTTTACCCTTTCCTTCTCGTAGGGTGAATGTTGTTTCGTCTCGAGAGAAACATAGGTCAGACACAAAGTAAGCCCACTCCGCTAGGAGCCCTCTTAAAAACGTTTCAAAAAGAAAAATAAAAGGAAAGTCATCAAGTCGTCACAACTTACCCTACTAAAATGCATGTTACAGAACCTTACAAAAGGTTTTGCAGGAGATTATAGAGTTCAGTTAACCCCCTAGAGGTCACGAACTCTGGGTGAATTAGAATTGCCCTCTTCTGCTGTTGGATGGCCCACGGAAGGAACTATAGGCAGAGCACAATTGGCCGTGTAGTTCAGGTGGTGACGGGGTCGGAGGACAGCCTGTGTACCTAGATCAAATTCCTTTATAGGGACTCATGGCGAAATAGATTATAGACAAAGCCAGCGTTAATTTAGCCCTGTTTAACAACTTTGTGCAAAATAGCCAAAAGTAAAAGTAAGAGCGGCTTCGCCGGCAGACACACAGTTTTTTTAAAAAGGGAGTCCCAGGAAACGGCAAGAGAAGCCAGTTTTTACGGGAGCCGCGAGAGATAACACAGATTCTTTCTCCATGTTTCCCAGCCTACCCCGCTTCACCGAGGCCAACAACCCCCTCAGAAATGAGATTCAGGAGCTGACACGCCCCAGGTCTCACCTCGAAGGGAAGGATCGGAGCCTCCAGAGGCCAAGGAAAGAAGTCGAGATAGTCAAGTGGGCCATCTCAGATCTGGTCTTACTCGAGCTCTGTAAATGCCTCTCAGGGAGATACGAGGACCTGTCTATTATAATGACCAGGCCCACATCCCGGGGGGAGGGGGGTGGGCAACAGACTTTCATCTATCAGCCCTTTTCAACCATTGAGCTACTAAACTGGGAACACCCTGAACCCACCGCCTTGCTCCCGACAGCTAGAGCCCTGTCGAGCATGACTGTGTAGAGGTGTTGGACTCCAGTGTACTCTAGCAGATCTGACCTCCGGGACCAGCCTTGGGCATCAGTACACTAGGAGCTATGCGTGGACGGGAACAGCTTCACCAACCCACGAGGGGAGAGATGTGCAGAATATGCGGTGGTAACCCTGGACGCTGTCGTTAAGCTGGGCTCATTGCTTTAATCCGGGCCTTAGAACTCGGTGAGGGTAAGACTGTAAACATTTACACTGACTCTCGGTATGCCTGTTTCACCCTCCAAGTGTATAAAGAAAAGAGCCTGTTAAACTCTAGAAAACAGGGAAAAGAGCAAAAGAAAAAGAAAGACTAAAAGCAAGTGTAAAGATAGAGAATCAAAAGAAAACAGGAGAGACAGACAGCAGTGCGTGGGCGGGGGCAGGGCCCGTGCCGTTTCTCGGGCCCCACCAGCTGGCCGTAGGAGCGTGAGAACGCGGGGGGGGGGGGGGGGGGGCGGAAAGCAGCATTGTGAGAGGCCGCGGACGTGGATGTAGACATGACCGAAGTCAAGTTAGGCAAGGATTCCAGAGCCGGACAAGGCTAGAGAGAGATTAATGTGCGAGATGGAAAAAAAAAAAAAAAAAGACTCTAGAAGGGTAAATGTTCAGAAGGCAATACAGGAAATGGCCAAGGCCGCAAGACAAAGAGGCCATCGGCCAAGGGCTGCTGCACCTTGGAGGAACCAGACACTCATCTGATCAGGCTGACAGGAGCTGAAGAATGTAAAGACTAGGGCAGACTAGGCACCTTCTCATTAGGCTCCCAGGAGCCCATGGTCACATTAGAAGTTACAAACAGCAAGACTCTGCCGTATCTGGATTCCAATTTCTCACTGAAGGCTCAGCCACTAGATACAGTGACAAAGGGGCGGAGTGGGGGTGGGGATGGGGGGAGGGGGGAACTCCTCCTCTAAGAAACTGAAACAGGAAAAAGAGCCATACCTTGTGAAAACTTGCTTATAGACTTTACAGGACTGCCCCCTGCTGGAGGCTAGTGCTTGTTTGCACCTTTTCAGGGTAAGTTACAGTTTTCCCCACCAGGACAGAAAAAGTACAAGAAGTGACTAAAGTACTGTTAAAAGACATTATCCCCAGGTTTAAGACTACCTCTGATTTTAAAGTCAGACAATAGGCCAGCATTTGTAGCTGTAGCTGGAATAGTGCAAGATTTAACAAGACTGTTAACAATACAACAGAGGTTACACGCAGCCTATCGGCCACAAAGTTCAACAAAAGGTGGAACGCATGAACTGGACACTCGAGCGAGCAGCTACTGGCGACCAAAAAACAAAACGAAAAAAAAAGGGTTGCCATATATAGATATAGATAGATAGACAGATAGATAGATAGATAGATAGATAGATAGATAGATAGATAGATGTATATATATATACACACACACACACACACACATACACACACACACACACAGATATAGATATAGATATAGATATAGATATAGATATATAGATATATGCCAGGAAATTCACTTAAGATAAAATCAGGTTTTTGCCTACGGTCCTCCTCCGAGTCAGGTGCACCCCTACCAAACAAACTAGGTATCTGCCCTGTAAGATTGTGTTCAGTTGGCCACCCGCAAATCGTAGGTCAAATAAAAGGTGACCTCCGGAAACTAAAGAAATTAACCTTTAAAAGGCAAATGCAGCCTTTCAAAATAGCCATACGAAGTGTTCATAATTAAATGAAGAAAAATAATGCCTACGAGCCTGACACCCATTTAAATCTAGGGACTCTGTTTAAAGTAAAACCTAATTTTTCTACAACCCATATAGGATGAGCCCTATACTGTAACCTTGTCCACTCCCACTGCTGTTAAAGTTGCAGGTGTTGCGTCTTGGATCCACCACAGTCAGCTAACACCGACAGCTCAGGACAAGTGGACCGGCTAACAGGACGCAGATCATCCAGCCCGGCTGATCCTGAGACGAGACCAAGCTGCTGCTGAGGACCACAAGCCCTGCTCTAGTCACACACCGGCAGCTGACTAGTCTATGCACGGCCGAAGCTTGAGGACTCATCAAGCAAGTCAATGTAGTTAAAAATCTTAAGACAGATAGTTTTCCTAGAATACTAACTGTTTTCCTATTGTTCTGTCGCTGTATTCAACCTTTTTCCCAGGTAAGGACCTCTTTCGTCCTTGCTGGATATGAATATGCTATACATTGCTTTGTTGTTGTTACCACCCCCCCCCCCCCCCACCCATAACCATGCTAGAAGAAACACCTATGTAAGGTGTCCCCACTGTACACGTACTGCTTAGGAAACCCAGACCCGTCCAGCCCAGCAACGATCGCAAGGTCTTTCAGTCATTCTTTAAACATATAAACCAGAAGTTACCAGAACCTCCTCCTTTAGCCAAAAATTTAAAAAATAAAAATAAAAAAACAGAAAAAAACCTATTTCCTCAGTAGGCTGAAAACATTGCTGGCAGCCTAGATGTTTCTTCATGTTATGTTGATAGAAGGGCTCACGTAAGAGACCAATGGCCTGGAGAAGCAGAAGGGTTAATGCCTCAAGATAACTTGACTTTAACCAACTCTTTCCCCAAACAGACGCCGCAAGTTCAAGCGTCGGGCTCGTAAAAACTTCTCTGATTAAAAAATACTGTTTTACTTGCTAAAAAAAGGTTTTAAGGCCCAGTTAAAAACTAACCTGCTTAAGACATGACAAAGTTAGTACATGTGCCTGTTCAGGTTTAACACAGGTTTGATCCTAGGTCTTCATTTAGAAAAGAGTTTCCAGCTGTAGAAAATGTAAAACCCTCACTGTAAGTGTATTACTTGTAATAGAAACTTGCTGGCCGGGCGCGGTGGCTCAAGCCTGTCATCCCAGCACTTTGGGAGGCCGAGACGGGCGGATCACGAGGTCAGGAGATCGAGACCATCCTGGCTAACACGGTGAAACCCCGTCTCTACTAAAAAATACAAAAAAACTAGCCGGGTGAGGTGGCGGGCGCCTGTAGTCCCAGCTACTCAGGAGGCTGAGGCAGGAGAATGGCGTGAACCCGGGAGGCGGAGGCTGCAGTGAGCTGAGATCCGGCCACTGCACTCCAGCCTGGGTGACAGAGCAAGACTCCGTCTTAAAAAAAAAAAAAAAAAAAAAAAAAAGACCCAAAAAGTAAAAATGAAAGGGAACCCGCCCACTAATTAGTGAAAATTCTCAAAGTGGGGGATGAGGAAGGAGACCTCTACTGCTCCTGCTGCCCTCCTCCCCCCACCTTGCCTAGTTCACAAGACAGGAGGAAAGAGAGAAAGCAAAACGTTAGAAACAAACAAAAGTCAGATAAATAGCCAGACAACCTTGGCACCACCACCAGGCCGTAGGAGTTAAAAAAAAAAAAAAAAAAAGTAATACTAATAACATCGGCCCCTGACCTAAACTACTTGTGTTATCTGTAAATTCCTGACACTATGAAAAAAAGGGTTGTAAAACTTTTTGTTCTGTCTGTCCTTCCTTCCTTCCTTCCTTCCTTCCTTCCTTCCTTCCTTCCTTCCTTCCTTCCTTCTTTCATCCCACCTCGGCCTCCCAAAGTGCTGGGATTACTGGCGTGAGGCACCATGCCTGCTTGGCCTAAAGAGACACCTATTGAAAGTAAGACATAGAGAGCTCCTTGCAGTGATCTGATTGATTGCTTGACTGATTTACAGACGGCGTCTCACTCTGTCACCCTGGCAGTGGTGCCATCAAAACCAAACTCACTGCAGTGTGGACGCTCCTGGACTCAAGCGATCCTTCCACCTCAGCCTCCAGAGTGTAGTGCCTGGGACCATGGGGCACGCGCCACTGTGCCCAGATGATTTTCAATTTTTATTGTTTTATTTTTCTTTTTCCCGAGACAGAGTTTCGCTCTTGTTGCCCAGACTGGAGTGCAATGGCGCGGATCTCGGCTCACCGCAACTTCTGCCTCCCGGGTTCAAGAGATTCTCCTGAGTCTGCCTCCCGAGTAGTAGCTCGGGTTGCAGGTATGCACCACCACGTCTGGTTGATTTTGTATTTTTACTAGAGACGGGGCTTCTACCATGTTGGTCAGGCTGGTCTCCAACTCCCGACCTCAGGTGATTCTCCCTCCCCGGCCTCCCAAAGTGCTGGGACGGCAGGCGTCAGCCGCC
Organism: Macaca fascicularis; assembly: GCF_037993035.2. Classification (NCBI taxonomy): domain Eukaryota; kingdom Metazoa; phylum Chordata; class Mammalia; order Primates; family Cercopithecidae; genus Macaca; species Macaca fascicularis. The sequence continues at coordinate 41,006,141 of NC_088384.1, forward strand.
GCGCCCGGCCTTCCTTTTCAAATGTTTTTGCACAGACAGGGTCTCATCATGTTGTTGCAAGCCTTCTGCCCCGGCGTCCCAAAGTGCTCGCGTGACGGGCGTGAGCCACTGCGCCTGGACTCCGGGGAATGATTCACGACCACGACCGCTGTACTAACTATTTATTTCTTATTTATTTATTTATTTATTTATTTATTTTTTATTATTATTATTATCTTAAAATTATTATTATTTTTTTGAGACGGAGTTTCGCTCTGGGCGAGGCGGGGCGGGGCGAGGCGAGGCGAGGCGAGGCGAGGCGTGTCGCTTTGGAAACCGCAGCACCGCCTTCTAAAGCCCCATTCGAATGCACAAAGCCCTGTTCCCTTCCCGGACTGGGAGCTGATGCCTTCCATAGCCTTGGGCTTCTCTCCATTCAGAAGCTTTTACAGGCGCAACCCCACCCAGAGGCTAGCTGCGGTTGAGGATTGGGGGTGTGCTGGGGCTGGAAAGTCGGTCCCCTATTTTTGCTAGCTCGGCCACGACATCCCCCGACCCCTATCGCTTGCTCACCCTTTCAGATCCCTTGCCTCCACCGTCTTGGAGGCTGACCTCTGACTTTAATATCTGCCTTTCTTCCTGTCTTGGGTTTGAGGAGGGGGGGCAGGAATGAGGGTGTGTGTGGGGAGGGGGTGTGGGGTGTGGACGGAGGGGAGCGTCCTAAGGGTCGATTTCGTGTCATGCCTCTTTCACCGCCACCGCCGAAGATGAAAGCAACGATCAGCTAAAGACCGCGTGTTCTCATCTATAACTGGGAACTAAATAATGAGAACTCGTGGGCAGAACGAGGGGGACGAGAGAGGCGGGAGCCTACTTGAGGGAGGAGGTGTGGAAGGAGAGACATCTTCAGGGAAAAACAAAACAAAACAAAACAAAACAAAAAACCAAACCACGAAAACTGTCGGGTACTGCGCTGAGTTATCCGGGTGATGAAATCATCTGCACACTGAACCCCCAAGTCAGAAGTTTACTTGTGTAACAATCTTGCACATGTGTGCTTGAACAAGACATAAAAGTTGGGGGGGGGGGGAGAGAGAGAGAGAGAGAGAGAGAGAGAGAGAGAGAGAGAGAGAGACAGAGACAGAGAGAAGGAAACACCACCTCCTTGACCTGAGTCAGGGGGTTTCCGGTCTGGTGGCGGAACGTTCAGTGACAATGGAGTATTTTGGCCTGTTCTTTTTTTGTGCGTTTGCTATTTTTTTTGCTGCTGTTGTTGTTGTTGTTTTAAGACAGAGTCTCACTCAGCCACCCAGCCTGGAGTGCGGTGGTGCGATTCGGCTCACTGCAACCACCGTCTCCCAGGTTCAAGCGATTCTCCCGTCTCAGCCTCCTGAGCAGCTGGGATTACAGGCACCCACCATCATGCTCCGAAGATGTTTCTATGTTAGTAGAGACGGAGTTTCACCATGTGGGCCAGGCTGCTCTTGAACTCCTGACCTCAGGTGATCCGCCCACCTCGGCCTCCCAAAGTGCTGGGATTACATGTGTGAGCCACTGCGCCCGGTGGCGGTCCCTGTGTTTTGTTTTCTTTTTTCTTTTTTCTTTTTTTTTTTTCTTCTTTCTTTCTTTCTTTCTTTCTTTCTTTCTTTCTTTCTTTCTTTTTTGGTAGGGAGGGACTGAGTCTCTCTCAGTCTGTCACCCAGGCGGGGGTGCAGTGGCACTCCCTCGGCTCACTGCAACCTCTGCCTCCCGGATTCCAGTGATTCTTCTTCAGTGGCTGGGATTACAGGCGCACACCACCACATCCGGCTAATTTTTGTATTTTGAGTAGAGACGGGGTTTCTCCATGTTGGCCGCACTGGTCTCGAACTCCTGACCTCAAGTGATCCGTTCTCCTGGGCCTCCCAAAGTGCGAGGACGACAGGCCTGAGCCGCCGGGATTTCAGCCTTTAAAAGTGCCGGCCCTACCACCTTTCGCTGTGGACGTTACGCTCTGAATGACGTGCCATCTCTGCCATAGGTTGACTCCCTGAGTCCCCTCTGCCATTTCACTCCATCCTGGGACGCAAGAGCGAAACTCCATCCCGCCACCTCCTCGTGCAAAACAAAACAAAACGAAACAAAACAAAACAAAACAAAAAAAGAAACTCTACACATGACCTGTAAGTGTCTGTTCCTGTGAGTGATTTCTGAGATACGGCACTGTAGACTGAACGCAGTGGCTCACGTCTGTCATCCTAGTACTTTGGGAGGCTGAGGCGGGCGGATCGCCAGGTCAGGAGATCGAGACCATCCTGGCTAACATGGTGAAACCCCGTCTCTACTAAAAAAACAAACGAATTATCTGGGTGTAGTGGCCGGCGCCTGTAGTCCCAGCTACTCGGGAGGTTGAGGCCGGAGAATGGTGTGAACCCGGGAGGCGGAGGTTGCAGGGAGCTGCGATCGCGCCACTGCACTCCAGCCTGGGTGACAGAGCAAGACTCCGTCTCAAAAAAATAAAAAAATAAAAAAAGAAGAAAGAAAGAAAGAAAGAAAGAAAGAAAGAAAGAAAGAAAGAAAGAAAGAAGGAAAGAAAGAAGGAAAGAAAGAGGAAATGAAAGAAATGGCACTGTATCGCTATTGGGCTAGGACCCTCTCTCTTTCTGTCTGTTCCTCTCTGTCTCTCTCTGTCCGTTTCTGTCTTTCCTGTCTCTCTCACTGTGTCTGTCTTCTGTCTTACTCTCTTTCTTTGCCTGTCTGTCTGTCTACCTCTCTCTCTCTCTCTCTCTCTGTCTGTTTCTCTCCGTCTCTCACTGTCCGTCTATGTCTTTCTCTGTCACTCTCTTTATCTGTCTGCCTGTCCCTCTCTTTCTCTCTGTCTCTCTGTCTCTCTGTCTGTCTCTCTCTCTCTCTCTCTCTCTCTCTACCTGTGTCTCTCACTCACTGTGTCTGTCTTCTGTCTTACTCTCTTTTTTGCCTGTCTGTCTGTCTCTGTCTGTCTCTCTCCCTCTCTCCCCCTCCCTGTCTAGTCTGTTTCTCTCTCTCTCTCTCTCTCTCTCTCTCTCTCGCTCTCGCTCTCGCTCTCGCTCTCGCTCTCTCGCTCTCTCGCTCTTTCTGTCCGTTTCTCTCTGTCTCTGTCTGTCGATCTCTCTTTTTCTACGTCTGTCTCTTTGTCTGTCAGATTCCCCCGTCCCAGAGAGGGCCCTGCCCCTTCCACCAAAGTGAGAAGTGCGTGCTTAGAGAGGCCGAGAGGAATCTACACAGACGGGCCTTGCCGGGCTTCCCCACTGGGTGCATGATTTCGGGAGATCGAGGCCGGGTCCCCACTTGGATGGAAGGGCCATTTGCAGACCTTTCTCTCTGTCACCTGTGATGTCCAAACTTCTCGTATTTCCCTGATAAGCTCCTCGACTTTAAAATAAACGGCTAAGGCCGGGCACGGTGGCTCATGCCCGTCATCCCAGCATTTTGGAAGGCCGAGGCGGGTGGATCACCTGAGGTCGGGAGTTCGAGGCCAGCCTGACCCACATGAAGAAACCCCGTCTCTACTAAAAATACAAAATTAGCCGGGCATGGGGGCGCAGGCCTGTAATCCCAGCTACTCGGGAGGCAGACGCAGGAGAATCGCTGGAACCTGGCAAGCGGAGGTTGCAGTGAGCCGAGATCGCGCCATTGCACTCCAGCCTGGGCAGCAAGAGCGAAACTCCGTCCCACCGCGCGCGCACACGCACACACACACACACACACACACACACACACACACACACGAAAAAAAGGGGAAAAAAAATAGAAAAAGGAAAATTCTTCACACGTGACCCATAAGTGTGTGTTCCCACGAGTGATTTCCAAGCAATGGCACCGTAGGGGCTGAACGCGGTGGCTCACGTCTGTCACCCCAGCAG
>NC_088384.1:41015000-41025000 GCF_037993035.2 Macaca fascicularis
CCGTGGGTGACACGTTGAGTTAAACACCTTGATTGGCTTTGTGTGTTTGTCTGTTTCTGAGATGCGGTCTCGCTCTGTCCCCCAGGCTGGAATGCAGTGGTGTGATCTCAGCTCACTGCAACCTCTGCCTCCCGGGTTCCAGCGATTCTCCTGCCTTCAAGCGGCACCATGCCCGGCTCCTCTTTTAATTTTTAGTAGACACGGGGTTTCGCCCTGTTTCACTGGCTTTCACTGCGGAGTCTAGATAAGAGCCACACCTCGTTCTGTGCCACAGAATGACTTCTTTATCATGCCGACTCTGGAAAGCCCGGCCCCTTGTGATCCATTTCGAACCGAGAGTCACCTCATGTTTGGAAAACGGATCCGCTCCCAAGTTCAGTGGAGGGATGTGACGTATGTAGGATGAGGGACTCTCTTCCTTCTGAGTCGGTCTGCACGGTGGGGCCTAGGGCTGGAGCTCTCTCTGTGCGGACTGCTGGCTCCCTCAGCCTTGGGTTCCATCGGCCCCAGCACTGGAACGAGGGCCCCGGCAGACTCTGGCCCTCCCTGGCCCTTAAGTCGCTGTCAGAAACCCCATCTCGCGCTCGGATGTCCTGAATGACTGTGGCTTGCGCCTCTCTGGAAACATTTGAAATCTATCTATCCTCTACGCGTGGCCACCTAAAACCACAGGAGCTTGGGAAACACAGGGCCGCCATCCACCTCACTGGTTTTGGGAGAGAATGCTGAAAGTCTCTTGCCGACTCTCTCTTGACTTGAGTGCTTCACGGGCGTGTGGTTAAGGCGTAGTGAGACCAGATGTATGAACTCAGGCCGGGTGCTGATGGCTCACGCCTGTAACCCCAACACTTTGGGAGGCCGAGGCCGTAGGATCCCTTAGAAGAATCCCCTAACCCCGGGGAAGTTGAGGCTGCAGTGAGCCACAATGGTGTCACTGCACTCCAGTCTGGGCGAAAGACAGAGCGAGACCCTGTCACAGACAGACAGACAGACAGACAGACAGACAGACAGACAGGCACGCAGACAGGCAGGCAGGCAGGCAGGCAGGCAGGCAGGCGGGCAGGGAGACAACAGCTGTATTCTGTTCTTCTCGGGGTGGGAAGCAAAAATAACAGCAGACGGCACTTAACGTTTCTGTTGTTGTTCTTGTTTTGGACGGAGTTTTCGCTCTTGTTGCCCACGCTGGAGTGCAATGGCCACCATCTCGAGGGATCCGCCTGCCCTCGGCCTCCCAAAGTGCGGGGATGACAGGCGTGAGCGTACCGCACCCGGCTCCCCCCCCCCTCCCCCCCCAGTCCGCCCCCGAAACACCACCGCTTGTCTTCCGGACAGTTTTACGGCAGAGTGTTTGGCTGGCTTGCTGAAATTCATTCTACATAGAAATTTAGGATGTCAGCTTCTGGCCTCATGGACTCTGAGCTGAGGAGTCCCCTGGTCTGTCTATCACAGGACCGTACACGTAAGGAGTAGAAAAACCGCAATGTTCAAAATCAGTAATTTTGTGATCCAGAAATACGCGGATTCACCCAAAACACGGAAACTTTTACAAATTGTCTTAGTTAGTCCTGGTGTCTGTGTCAGTGATTCTTTTAGGTTTGGACCTTGACCGAGAGAATTTCCAGTCGGTCTCTCGTCTCTCGTCTTCGGACAGAAGTTCCAGATGATCCGATGGCTGGGGTCTTAGGCTGTGTGCCCCCAGGGGCCCTGGTCGATTAGTTGTGGGGATCGCCTGGAAGGGCGCGGTGACCCACTGTGCTGTGGGGGCCTCCATCCTTCCCCCTCCCGCCTCACCCTCCAGGCGATCCCAATTCATTCCGGGCTGACAGTCTCATTGGCAGACGTCGGGCATCACCTAGCGGCCACTGTTACTCTGAAAATGGAGGCCTCAACAGAGGAAGGAAGCTCAGGCCGCCTGCGCACAGCCTGGGGCAACTGTGTCTTCTCCACCGCCCCCGCCCCCACCTCCAAGCTCCCCCCTTCCTTGTTGCCTAGGAAATCGCCACTTTGACGACTGGGCCTGAGTGACCTTTGATCAGGCAGCATCAATCAATGAATCAATCAATCAATCAATGTAAATACAATACAATACGATACAATACAATTGTACGGGCGCGGTGGCTCACGCCTGTCATCCCAGCACTTTGGGAGGCCGAGGCTGGCAGATCACCTGAGGTCGGCAGTTCGAGACAAGACTGACCCACATGGAGAAACCCCGTCTCTACTGAAAATACAAAATTAGCCGGGCGTGGTGGCACATGCCTGTAATCCCAGCTACTCGGGAAGGGAAACGGAGGCAGGAGAATTGCTTGAACCTGGGAGGCGGAGGTCGCAGTGAGGCGAGATGGCGCCATTGCGCTCCAGTCTGAGCAACAAGAGCGGAAGTGCGTCTCCAAAAAAAAAAAAAAAAAAACCAAGAAAACAAACCAAAAAGCAAGCAAGCAAGCAAGCAAGCAAGCAAGCAAGCAAACAAACAAACAAAAAAAACACCTTTCTCTGTGAAACTGCTTTTGTCGTGTGTGTATTCGTCTCGCAGAGTTAAACCTTTCTTTTTACTCAGCAGGTTGGAAGGGTTTTTTGGTTGAATCTCTCTGTGTACATTTCGGAGACCCTTGTGTCGTATGGTGAAAAAATCTTATGTTTTCAGATAAAAACGAGAGAGAAGGTCTTCATGAAACAGCTTTGTGACGTGTGGATTCATCATACCGAGTTAAAACTGCCTTTGGATTCAGCAGTTTGGAAGCAGAATGGACATTTGGGAGCCCATTGGGGCCTGTTGTGAAAAACCGAGTATCCCCACCAGAGAAATAGAAAGAAGCTCTCTATGATACTGCTTTGTGATGTGTGGATTCATGGCACCGAATTACAACTAATTTTTGATTGAGGAGGTTTGAAGCACTCTTTCTGTAGAATCCGCGAGTATACCTTTGGGAGCCCACTGAGGCCTAGTGTGAAAAACCGAATATCCCCAAATAAAAACTAGAAAGAAGCTGTCTCTGAAACTGCTTTGTCGTGTGTGGATTCATCTCACAGAGTGAAACCTTTCTTTTGATATACCAGGTTGGAAGCGGCCCTTTTGTAGAATCTGCAAAAGGACATTTGGGAGCTATTCGAGGCCTAGGGTGAAAACCAGGAAACTGTAGATAAAAACTAACAAGAAGCTATCTGTAAAACTGCTTTTTAGCGATGTGTAGATTCCTCTTACTGAGTTAAACCTTTCTGTTGATTCAGCAGATTGGAAGCATTTTGTTGTTGTTGCTGTTGTTGTTGTTGTTGTTGTTGTTGTTGTTGTTGTTGTTGTAGTAGTATTTTTTTCTTAATATTTTTATTTTTTTTAAGACAGACTCTCACTCTGTCCCCCAGGCTGGAGTGCAGTGACACCATCTCGGCTCACTGCAACCTCTGCCTTCCAGTTGAAGGGATTCTCCTGCCTCAGCCTCCCAAGTAGTTGGGATTACAGGCACCCGCTACCAAGCCCGGCAAATTTTTTGTGTTCTTGGTAGAGATGGGGTTTCACCGTTTTGGCCAGGCTGGTCTCGAACTCCTGACCTCAGGTGATCCACCCGCCTCTGCCTCCCAAAATGCTGGGATGACAGGCGTGAGCCGCTGCACGCGGCCGATTGGAAGCAGTTCTTTGCAGAATCTTCGAAGGGACATTTGGGAGCCCTTTGTGGCTCCTGGTGAAAGTGAACATCCCCAGAGGAAAAGGAGAAAAACTGCTGCTGGTGAAACTGCTTTTTGACGTGTGGATTCACCTCGAACGGATAATTCTTTTGAACCAGGAGGTTGGAAACACGCTTTCCGTAGAATCTGTGAGGGGACATTTGGAAACCCATTGAGGCCTACGTTGGAAAACAGACTATCCACAGATTAAAACCAGAGAGAGGCTATCTGTCACATTGATTTGTGATGCGTAGATTGATCTCTTAGCGATACACCATTCTTTGGATTCATCAGGTTAGAAACACTTTTTTTGGGCAGTCTCTCTGAATGGATTTTTGGGAGTCCCTTTAGGCCTATGGTGAATCACCGAATATTCCCAGATGAAAAATAGAAAGAATGTATTTGAGAAACTGCTTTGCGATGTGTGGACTCATCCTAAAGAGTTACACCTTTCTTTTGATTAGGCAGGTTGGAGACACTCTCTTTGTAGAGATTCCAAAGGGACATCTGGGAGCCCTTGAGGCCTACGGTGAAAAACTGAATATCCCCAGACAAAGACCAGAGAGAATATGTCATTGAAACGGCTTCGTGATGTCTGGGAGCTCTCTCTCTCTCTCTCTCTCTCTCTCCCCCCCCCCCGCTTGTCTCTCTCCCTGTGTCCCTGTGTCTGTCTTCTGTCTTACTCTCTTTCTCTGCCTGTCCTTCTGTCTGTTGGTCTCTCTCTCTCTCTCTCTCTCTCTCTCTCTCTCTCTCTTCCCCCCCGTCTGTTTCTCTCTCTCTCTCTCTGTCTGTCTGTCTCTCTCTCTCTCTCTCTCTCTCTCTCTCTCTCTCTGTTTCTCACTGTCTCTCTCTGTCCGTCTCAAAAAAAAAAAAAAAAAAGGATAGATACATGCATGCATGCATGCATACATACATACATACATGCATACATGCATACGTACAATTAAAAATTTGAAATAAAATAAAAGGAATAACTAGGCCCGGCGCGGTGGCTCAAGCCTGTCATCCCAGCACTTTGGGACGCCGAGGGTGGTGGATCGCTGGATCACGAGGTGGTCAGACCAGCAGGGCCAGTATGGTGAAACCCCGTCCGTCTCTAGTCAAAATACCAAAAATTAGCCGGGCATGGTCGTGCGCGTCTGTAATCTCAGCTACTCGGGAGGCCGAGCTGAGGCAGGAGAATCACTTGAACCTGGGAGGCGGAGGTTGCAGTGAGCCGAGATCGCGCCACTGTACACCAGCCTGGGCGAGAGAGGGAGACAACCTCTCAAACAATTAAAAATAAAAGTAAAAATGAAAGTAAAATTAAAAATTAAAAAAAAAAAAGAAAAGGAAAATGAAATAATTAAAAAGTGAGTTTCCGGGAAAAGAGGGAAGAAGAAAAAAAAAGAAAAAAGAAAACAGTCCCACAGTGACATAAACACATGCCTCTCGCCTTTCGAGGCGTCAGTGATGCTACGAATGATGCGCAATTTTTTTTTTTAACTTCCTTTTATTTTATTATCATTTATTGTTTGACACGAGCCTCGGAGGCCCTCCCTCCCTCCCTCCCTCCGTCCCACTCCCTCCCTCCGTCCCACTCCCTCGTTGCCCACACAACTTCAGGAGACAGACCCTGGCTGGGCCAGATTGTTCTTCTCTTTGAGCAGTTGTTTCCCTGACTTTCTTCGTGTCTTTAACCCGTGTGGACTCTTCTGCTCGGATTTCAGAGATGGCAGCTCCACTTCAGGCCTTGTTGTTAGTGGGGGCTTTCCTGATTCTCCCCACATGTAGTGAAAGCAGGTAGATTCGCCTCGCCTCGCCTCGCCTCGCCTCGCCTCGCCTCGCCTCGCCGCCTCCTCCTCCTCTCTCTCTCTCTCTCTCTCTCTCTCTCTCTCTCTCTCGATTGCTCGCTCGCTCGCTCGCGCTCGCGCGCTCTCTCTCTCTCTCTCTCTCTGCTGCTTTCTTGCTTTTTCTTTCTGTCTCTTTCTCTCTTTCTGTCGTGCTTTCTTGCTGTCTTGTTATCTTGCTTTCTTGCTTTGTCTTTCTTCCTGTCTTTCCTCTTTCTTTTTTTTTTCTTTCTTCTCTCGCCTTTCTTTCTCGCTGTCTTTCTCCCTCTCTCTCTCTCTTTCTTCTTTCTTTCTGTCTTTCTTTCTTTCTCTCTCTCTTTCTCTCTCTCTCTTTCTTTCTTTCTTTCTTTCTTTCTTTCTTTCTTTCATTTTTTTTTCTCTCTCTCTCCCCCAGCCTCTGAAAGTGCTGGGATCACAGGCGTCAGCCACCGCGCCTGGCCTATTTGCTTATGTTATGTTACCTTATTTTTTATTTATTCATTTTTATCTGTTTATTCATGTGTATGCATATAAATTTTTTTCTATTTTAATGTAGTTTTATATGTTATACCTATATACAAATGTAAGTACTTATATTGATATTTGTCTTCTCTTCTCTTCTCTTTTCTTCCTTTCTCTCCTTTAGGTTTTCCTTCCTTTCTTTCTTTCTCTGTTTCCTTCTTTATGTTTTCCTGCCTGCCTGCCCGCCCGCCCGCCCGCCCTCCCTCCCTCCCTCCCTCCCTCCCTCCCTCCTTCTCTGTCTGGATTCAGGAAGAGCCTACGCATTCTGTGTCTCCCTGTGTCCTCAACGACCCGCGACCGAGTCCTTGCTTGTTGTTTCTCCCACCGAGATGCCTCTCCGAACATCCACACGCCGTGGGTTGTCTTCTGACTGTGTCGCGGTCCATGCAGAGACAGGGTTTGGGGACCGTTTCTGTGGGGTTGGGGTACAGGGGCTGCGTTTTCGGCCTCGGGATAGCGTCTCTCGACTCACGGTTTCGGTTTTGCGGTCCGCGGGCCGGCCTGCCATCCGGATCTGTCTTGGTGACGTTCGCGACGGTTGTCGGACTCCATCTGGCGGCCGCTTTTATATCGTTCCCTTGGCTTCCGGAGCTGCGGTGGCAGCTGCCGAGGGAGGGGACCGTCCCCGCTGTGAGCTAGGCAGAGCTCCGGAAAGACCGCGGTCGTCAGCCGGGCTGTCCCGGTCGCGCCAGAGCTCTGGCGCGTCACTTGTGAGTCAGAGCTCAGGCGTGCAGGCTTATGTGGGGAGAGGTTGTCGCTGCGCTTTCGGGCCAGAGCCGGGTGTGGGGCTGCCGGGGTTGGTCGACCAGCACGCCGCGGCTCCCGAGGCCTGACCCGCGACCCGCGGGGACCCACCGGGCTTGGGGCGGGAGGCTGGGGACACCCTTCCCGGCCCGGTCGCGGGCCCGCGCGCATCCTGGCCGTCTGAGGCAGCGGCCGAATTTTTTCTCCAAGTCCCCGTGGGGAGCCGGGGACCGTCCTGCCTCGTCCCCCGGGTGCCGGGGAGCGGTCCCTCTGCCGTGACCTGTTGTTTGCAAGTCCCCGTGGGGAGTCGGAGAGCGCTCCCTGAGCGCGCGTGCGGCCCGAGAGGTCACACCTGGCCGGCCTTCGGTCCCTCGTGTGTCCCGGTCGTACGAGGGGACGGCCGAAAACGCTTCCGAGTCTCGCTCTGGAGACTCGGGCCGGCCCCTGCGTGGCACGGGTGGCCGGGAGGACGTCCCTGGCCCGGCGCTGCTCCGGCGTGTGTCCTGGGGTCGACCAGAGGGCCCTGGGTGCTCCGTGTCTGGCTGCGATGGTGGCGATTTTGGGGACAGATGCCCGTGTCGCGGGTTCCCTGGGCCGGCGGCGTGGTCGGTGACTCGACCTCCTGTCTCCTGGGGAGGTATATGTTTCACTCCGAGCCGGCATTTTGGGCCACCGGGTTATTGCTGACACGCTGTCCTCTGGCGACCTGTCGCTGGAGAGGTTGGGTCTCTTGGATGCGTCGCGGGTCTTCGGCCTCCCGGTGACCCGGCTAGCCGGCCCTGCTCGTGCTTGAGCCGCCTGCTGGGGCCCGTGTGCCCGGTCTCTCATGCATCCGAGCGTCCCAGCTCCCGGTGCCGCCTTGGGTCCGGGTCTCTGACCCACCTGGGGGCGGCGGGGAAGGTGGCGCGGGCTTACCGTGCCACCGTGCGCTCCCCGCTGCGGGCACCTGGGGCGGCCGTGACAACCCCACTCCCGCTGGCTCCGTGCCGTGCGTGTCAGGCATTCCTCGTCTCTGCCGGGTTGTCTGCCGCCCCTGTCCTGGGGCTGGGGATGGCCAGGCTGATCTGCTCGCTGGCCTCTGGGGAGGCTGTGGCTGGCCGGCCGACCCTGCTCCGGGGATGCTTTCCCTGATCGATGTGGTGATGTCACGCTCTCCCGGGCCGGGACCGAGCCGCGACGGGCGAGGGGCGGGCATTCGTGGTGAATGAGACCCGTTCTTCTCGTCCCGCCCGCGGGGTTTCCCCCGTCTCCCATCCCCGCCTGTGGGCGGTGCGTTGGGAGGCACTGGGGTGCGGAACCCGGCCCGACCTCGCTGTCCCGACCCCGCCGCCTGCCTCGTGGCGTCCGGCGTGGGTCGGCGGGGGTCCTCTGACGCAGCAGGCACCCCTCGCTTTCGCCTCTTGTGGTCGTCGCCTCGTGGGCCGCCCCCCTCCGCGGCGGTGGGGGTGCTGTCCCGCTGGCCCGCCGTGCTGCCCTCTCGGGTATTGCACGAGCGCTGGCTCCGCCTGGGCCTTTGCGGTGCTCCTGGAGCGCCCCGGGCTGTCTCTCAGGTGCCCGAGGCCGAGCGGTGGTGTGTCGCTCCCGCCCCCAGCGCCCCCTCCTCCGGTCGCCGCCGTGGTGTCCGCGCGTGGGTCCTGAGGGAGCGCGTTGGCTGTGCGGGTCGAGGCGGTTGAGTGAGACGCGCCCCTCCCACGCGGGGAAGGGCGCCGCCTGGTCTGGCGAGCGCACGTCCCGTGCTCCCCTCTGGCGGGTGAGCGCGGGCCGTGTGAGCGGTTGCGGTGGGCTCGGGCCGGCCACGCGTGCGCCGGCCGGCCGCCGAGGGGCTGCCGTTCTGCCTCCGATCGGTCGTGTGTGGGTTAACTGGAGGCGCCTTGCCTCACAGAAAGGAGGTGGGTGGACGGCGGGGGGCCTTGGGGGCTGTGCGCACGCGCGCCGGCCGGGCCCCTGCCCTGACCGCAAACGCTCAAGGTTGCCGCAGGTTTCTTCTCGCGCCGCAGGCCCCCTCCCTTCCCCAGGCGTCCCTGAGTGCCTCTGCGGGCCCGACGAGGGGCGACTGGCGGGTGGGGAGCGTGACCCACCCTCGGTGAGAAAGCCTTCTCTAGCGATCCGAGAGGTGTGCCTTGGGGTACCGGATCCCCCGGCCCGCCGCCTCTCTCTGTGTTGTGGTAGCGCTGCCGTAGCGACTCGCCTGCAGAGAACCCTCCTCCTCCGCTGTCCCCGCCTCGACGGGATGAGGTGGGGGGACAGTGAGGGTTCCGCCGGACCCCGCGGTGGGGGCCGAGCGCGCGGCTCGTCGTCTACTGTGGCCCGCGCCTCCCCCTTCCGAGTTGGGGGAGGATCCCGCTGGGCCGGGCCCGACGTCCTAGCGGATGGGAAGGCTGCTGCGAGCGGCGGGTGCGCGTGGCACTCCGTCTGGCGCGCGACGCCGCTCCCCGCTGTGAGCCGGCTCTCCGCCCGCTCCCGTGCCGAGCCGCGACCGCTGCCGATGACCGCGTTCGCGTGGCGCGGGGTGTGGGGCCGCCTGGTCCTTGGGGAGCGAGCCGTCCCCACGGGGCGGCGCGCCGGTCTCCCGGAGCGGGACCGGGTCCGGGACGGACGAGAAACGGGCGACATGTGGCCCCTGGTGTTGGGCTTGTGGCTGAGGTTGCTTCGGGGCCGCCGGTGGTGGGACCCGGGGCTCGTGAGGGGGTTGCTCGGTGGGCTGCCCAAGGGCCGTTCGGCGTCCCAGGCGGGGCGCCGCGGGACCGCCCTCGTGTCTGTGGCGGTGGGATCCCGTGGCCGTGTTTTCCTGGTGGCCCGGCCGTGCCTGAGGGTTGCTTGCCCGAGTTAGCCCCCTGCGGGTTCCCCGTGCCCTTGTCTCCGTGGCCCCCTGGCTCCTTGCCTGCCTTGTGCTCCTTTTCCCTGTCCGCCGCCTGCCGATCCTCTCTTCCCCGAGCGGCTCACCGGCTTTTATGCTGTTGGCCGCCCCGTCTGGGCCCGAACCCGGCTCCGCCTTCTGGGGGCGTCGCCGCCGCCGGCCACGCTGGTTGGCCCGGTGTCCGCGTACCCACGGCGCGCGCCTTCGGGGCCAGGTCGGTGGCGGCCCGGTGGGCGCCCGGAGGGTTTGGGTCGGCCTTGCGGTGCGTGTGGGGGGAAAAGCGGGTTCCGGGGGCTCTGGCCGCGTGCGACTGGGCGTGGCGGTGGGGGAGCCGCAGGGATCGCTGAAGGGGCCTGGTCGGCCGCTCCAGGTGCCACGCGGGGCCGCCTCCGTGCTCGGAGGCTGCTGG
>NC_088384.1:41042500-41052500 GCF_037993035.2 Macaca fascicularis
AAAATGCATGTTACAGAACCTTACAAAAGGTTTTGCAGGAGATTATAGAGTTCAGTTAACCCCCTAGAGGTCACGAACTCTGGGTGAATTAGAATTGCCCTCTTCTGCTGTTGGATGGCCCACGGAAGGAACTATAGGCAGAGCACAATTGGCCGTGTAGTTCAGGTGGTGACGGGGTCGGAGGACAGCCTGTGTACCTAGATCAAATTCCTTTATAGGGACTCATGGCGAAATAGATTATAGACAAAGCCAGCGTTAATTTAGCCCTGTTTAACAACTTTGTGCAAAATAGCCAAAAGTAAAAGTAAGAGCGGCTTCGCCGGCAGACACACAGTTTTTTTAAAAAGGGAGTCCCAGGAAACGGCAAGAGAAGCCAGTTTTTACGGGAGCCGCGAGAGATAACACAGATTCTTTCTCCATGTTTCCCAGCCTACCCCGCTTCACCGAGGCCAACAACCCCCTCAGAAATGAGATTCAGGAGCTGACACGCCCCAGGTCTCACCTCGAAGGGAAGGATCGGAGCCTCCAGAGGCCAAGGAAAGAAGTCGAGATAGTCAAGTGGGCCATCTCAGATCTGGTCTTACTCGAGCTCTGTAAATGCCTCTCAGGGAGATACGAGGACCTGTCTATTATAATGACCAGGCCCACATCCCGGGGGGAGGGGGGTGGGCAACAGACTTTCATCTATCAGCCCTTTTCAACCATTGAGCTACTAAACTGGGAACACCCTGAACCCACCGCCTTGCTCCCGACAGCTAGAGCCCTGTCGAGCATGACTGTGTAGAGGTGTTGGACTCCAGTGTACTCTAGCAGATCTGACCTCCGGGACCAGCCTTGGGCATCAGTACACTAGGAGCTATGCGTGGACGGGAACAGCTTCACCAACCCACGAGGGGAGAGATGTGCAGAATATGCGGTGGTAACCCTGGACGCTGTCGTTAAGCTGGGCTCATTGCTTTAATCCGGGCCTTAGAACTCGGTGAGGGTAAGACTGTAAACATTTACACTGACTCTCGGTATGCCTGTTTCACCCTCCAAGTGTATAAAGAAAAGAGCCTGTTAAACTCTAGAAAACAGGGAAAAGAGCAAAAGAAAAAGAAAGACTAAAAGCAAGTGTAAAGATAGAGAATCAAAAGAAAACAGGAGAGACAGACAGCAGTGCGTGGGCGGGGGCAGGGCCCGTGCCGTTTCTCGGGCCCCACCAGCTGGCCGTAGGAGCGTGAGAACGCGGGGGGGGGGGGGGGGGGGCGGAAAGCAGCATTGTGAGAGGCCGCGGACGTGGATGTAGACATGACCGAAGTCAAGTTAGGCAAGGATTCCAGAGCCGGACAAGGCTAGAGAGAGATTAATGTGCGAGATGGAAAAAAAAAAAAAAAAAGACTCTAGAAGGGTAAATGTTCAGAAGGCAATACAGGAAATGGCCAAGGCCGCAAGACAAAGAGGCCATCGGCCAAGGGCTGCTGCACCTTGGAGGAACCAGACACTCATCTGATCAGGCTGACAGGAGCTGAAGAATGTAAAGACTAGGGCAGACTAGGCACCTTCTCATTAGGCTCCCAGGAGCCCATGGTCACATTAGAAGTTACAAACAGCAAGACTCTGCCGTATCTGGATTCCAATTTCTCACTGAAGGCTCAGCCACTAGATACAGTGACAAAGGGGCGGAGTGGGGGTGGGGATGGGGGGAGGGGGGAACTCCTCCTCTAAGAAACTGAAACAGGAAAAAGAGCCATACCTTGTGAAAACTTGCTTATAGACTTTACAGGACTGCCCCCTGCTGGAGGCTAGTGCTTGTTTGCACCTTTTCAGGGTAAGTTACAGTTTTCCCCACCAGGACAGAAAAAGTACAAGAAGTGACTAAAGTACTGTTAAAAGACATTATCCCCAGGTTTAAGACTACCTCTGATTTTAAAGTCAGACAATAGGCCAGCATTTGTAGCTGTAGCTGGAATAGTGCAAGATTTAACAAGACTGTTAACAATACAACAGAGGTTACACGCAGCCTATCGGCCACAAAGTTCAACAAAAGGTGGAACGCATGAACTGGACACTCGAGCGAGCAGCTACTGGCGACCAAAAAACAAAACGAAAAAAAAAGGGTTGCCATATATAGATATAGATAGATAGACAGATAGATAGATAGATAGATAGATAGATAGATAGATAGATAGATGTATATATATATACACACACACACACACACACATACACACACACACACACAGATATAGATATAGATATAGATATAGATATAGATATATAGATATATGCCAGGAAATTCACTTAAGATAAAATCAGGTTTTTGCCTACGGTCCTCCTCCGAGTCAGGTGCACCCCTACCAAACAAACTAGGTATCTGCCCTGTAAGATTGTGTTCAGTTGGCCACCCGCAAATCGTAGGTCAAATAAAAGGTGACCTCCGGAAACTAAAGAAATTAACCTTTAAAAGGCAAATGCAGCCTTTCAAAATAGCCATACGAAGTGTTCATAATTAAATGAAGAAAAATAATGCCTACGAGCCTGACACCCATTTAAATCTAGGGACTCTGTTTAAAGTAAAACCTAATTTTTCTACAACCCATATAGGATGAGCCCTATACTGTAACCTTGTCCACTCCCACTGCTGTTAAAGTTGCAGGTGTTGCGTCTTGGATCCACCACAGTCAGCTAACACCGACAGCTCAGGACAAGTGGACCGGCTAACAGGACGCAGATCATCCAGCCCGGCTGATCCTGAGACGAGACCAAGCTGCTGCTGAGGACCACAAGCCCTGCTCTAGTCACACACCGGCAGCTGACTAGTCTATGCACGGCCGAAGCTTGAGGACTCATCAAGCAAGTCAATGTAGTTAAAAATCTTAAGACAGATAGTTTTCCTAGAATACTAACTGTTTTCCTATTGTTCTGTCGCTGTATTCAACCTTTTTCCCAGGTAAGGACCTCTTTCGTCCTTGCTGGATATGAATATGCTATACATTGCTTTGTTGTTGTTACCACCCCCCCCCCCCCCCACCCATAACCATGCTAGAAGAAACACCTATGTAAGGTGTCCCCACTGTACACGTACTGCTTAGGAAACCCAGACCCGTCCAGCCCAGCAACGATCGCAAGGTCTTTCAGTCATTCTTTAAACATATAAACCAGAAGTTACCAGAACCTCCTCCTTTAGCCAAAAATTTAAAAAATAAAAATAAAAAAACAGAAAAAAACCTATTTCCTCAGTAGGCTGAAAACATTGCTGGCAGCCTAGATGTTTCTTCATGTTATGTTGATAGAAGGGCTCACGTAAGAGACCAATGGCCTGGAGAAGCAGAAGGGTTAATGCCTCAAGATAACTTGACTTTAACCAACTCTTTCCCCAAACAGACGCCGCAAGTTCAAGCGTCGGGCTCGTAAAAACTTCTCTGATTAAAAAATACTGTTTTACTTGCTAAAAAAAGGTTTTAAGGCCCAGTTAAAAACTAACCTGCTTAAGACATGACAAAGTTAGTACATGTGCCTGTTCAGGTTTAACACAGGTTTGATCCTAGGTCTTCATTTAGAAAAGAGTTTCCAGCTGTAGAAAATGTAAAACCCTCACTGTAAGTGTATTACTTGTAATAGAAACTTGCTGGCCGGGCGCGGTGGCTCAAGCCTGTCATCCCAGCACTTTGGGAGGCCGAGACGGGCGGATCACGAGGTCAGGAGATCGAGACCATCCTGGCTAACACGGTGAAACCCCGTCTCTACTAAAAAATACAAAAAAACTAGCCGGGTGAGGTGGCGGGCGCCTGTAGTCCCAGCTACTCAGGAGGCTGAGGCAGGAGAATGGCGTGAACCCGGGAGGCGGAGGCTGCAGTGAGCTGAGATCCGGCCACTGCACTCCAGCCTGGGTGACAGAGCAAGACTCCGTCTTAAAAAAAAAAAAAAAAAAAAAAAAAAGACCCAAAAAGTAAAAATGAAAGGGAACCCGCCCACTAATTAGTGAAAATTCTCAAAGTGGGGGATGAGGAAGGAGACCTCTACTGCTCCTGCTGCCCTCCTCCCCCCACCTTGCCTAGTTCACAAGACAGGAGGAAAGAGAGAAAGCAAAACGTTAGAAACAAACAAAAGTCAGATAAATAGCCAGACAACCTTGGCACCACCACCAGGCCGTAGGAGTTAAAAAAAAAAAAAAAAAAAGTAATACTAATAACATCGGCCCCTGACCTAAACTACTTGTGTTATCTGTAAATTCCTGACACTATGAAAAAAAGGGTTGTAAAACTTTTTGTTCTGTCTGTCCTTCCTTCCTTCCTTCCTTCCTTCCTTCCTTCCTTCCTTCCTTCCTTCCTTCCTTCTTTCATCCCACCTCGGCCTCCCAAAGTGCTGGGATTACTGGCGTGAGGCACCATGCCTGCTTGGCCTAAAGAGACACCTATTGAAAGTAAGACATAGAGAGCTCCTTGCAGTGATCTGATTGATTGCTTGACTGATTTACAGACGGCGTCTCACTCTGTCACCCTGGCAGTGGTGCCATCAAAACCAAACTCACTGCAGTGTGGACGCTCCTGGACTCAAGCGATCCTTCCACCTCAGCCTCCAGAGTGTAGTGCCTGGGACCATGGGGCACGCGCCACTGTGCCCAGATGATTTTCAATTTTTATTGTTTTATTTTTCTTTTTCCCGAGACAGAGTTTCGCTCTTGTTGCCCAGACTGGAGTGCAATGGCGCGGATCTCGGCTCACCGCAACTTCTGCCTCCCGGGTTCAAGAGATTCTCCTGAGTCTGCCTCCCGAGTAGTAGCTCGGGTTGCAGGTATGCACCACCACGTCTGGTTGATTTTGTATTTTTACTAGAGACGGGGCTTCTACCATGTTGGTCAGGCTGGTCTCCAACTCCCGACCTCAGGTGATTCTCCCTCCCCGGCCTCCCAAAGTGCTGGGACGGCAGGCGTCAGCCGCCGCGCCCGGCCTTCCTTTTCAAATGTTTTTGCACAGACAGGGTCTCATCATGTTGTTGCAAGCCTTCTGCCCCGGCGTCCCAAAGTGCTCGCGTGACGGGCGTGAGCCACTGCGCCTGGACTCCGGGGAATGATTCACGACCACGACCGCTGTACTAACTATTTATTTCTTATTTATTTATTTATTTATTTATTTATTTTTTATTATTATTATTATCTTAAAATTATTATTATTTTTTTGAGACGGAGTTTCGCTCTGGGCGAGGCGGGGCGGGGCGAGGCGAGGCGAGGCGAGGCGAGGCGTGTCGCTTTGGAAACCGCAGCACCGCCTTCTAAAGCCCCATTCGAATGCACAAAGCCCTGTTCCCTT
This sequence comes from Macaca fascicularis, assembly GCF_037993035.2. NCBI lineage: Eukaryota > Metazoa > Chordata > Mammalia > Primates > Cercopithecidae > Macaca > Macaca fascicularis. The sequence goes on from NC_088384.1 coordinate 41,047,792, forward strand.
CCCGGACTGGGAGCTGATGCCTTCCATAGCCTTGGGCTTCTCTCCATTCAGAAGCTTTTACAGGCGCAACCCCACCCAGAGGCTAGCTGCGGTTGAGGATTGGGGGTGTGCTGGGGCTGGAAAGTCGGTCCCCTATTTTTGCTAGCTCGGCCACGACATCCCCCGACCCCTATCGCTTGCTCACCCTTTCAGATCCCTTGCCTCCACCGTCTTGGAGGCTGACCTCTGACTTTAATATCTGCCTTTCTTCCTGTCTTGGGTTTGAGGAGGGGGGGCAGGAATGAGGGTGTGTGTGGGGAGGGGGTGTGGGGTGTGGACGGAGGGGAGCGTCCTAAGGGTCGATTTCGTGTCATGCCTCTTTCACCGCCACCGCCGAAGATGAAAGCAACGATCAGCTAAAGACCGCGTGTTCTCATCTATAACTGGGAACTAAATAATGAGAACTCGTGGGCAGAACGAGGGGGACGAGAGAGGCGGGAGCCTACTTGAGGGAGGAGGTGTGGAAGGAGAGACATCTTCAGGGAAAAACAAAACAAAACAAAACAAAACAAAAAACCAAACCACGAAAACTGTCGGGTACTGCGCTGAGTTATCCGGGTGATGAAATCATCTGCACACTGAACCCCCAAGTCAGAAGTTTACTTGTGTAACAATCTTGCACATGTGTGCTTGAACAAGACATAAAAGTTGGGGGGGGGGGGAGAGAGAGAGAGAGAGAGAGAGAGAGAGAGAGAGAGAGAGAGAGACAGAGACAGAGAGAAGGAAACACCACCTCCTTGACCTGAGTCAGGGGGTTTCCGGTCTGGTGGCGGAACGTTCAGTGACAATGGAGTATTTTGGCCTGTTCTTTTTTTGTGCGTTTGCTATTTTTTTTGCTGCTGTTGTTGTTGTTGTTTTAAGACAGAGTCTCACTCAGCCACCCAGCCTGGAGTGCGGTGGTGCGATTCGGCTCACTGCAACCACCGTCTCCCAGGTTCAAGCGATTCTCCCGTCTCAGCCTCCTGAGCAGCTGGGATTACAGGCACCCACCATCATGCTCCGAAGATGTTTCTATGTTAGTAGAGACGGAGTTTCACCATGTGGGCCAGGCTGCTCTTGAACTCCTGACCTCAGGTGATCCGCCCACCTCGGCCTCCCAAAGTGCTGGGATTACATGTGTGAGCCACTGCGCCCGGTGGCGGTCCCTGTGTTTTGTTTTCTTTTTTCTTTTTTCTTTTTTTTTTTTCTTCTTTCTTTCTTTCTTTCTTTCTTTCTTTCTTTCTTTCTTTCTTTTTTGGTAGGGAGGGACTGAGTCTCTCTCAGTCTGTCACCCAGGCGGGGGTGCAGTGGCACTCCCTCGGCTCACTGCAACCTCTGCCTCCCGGATTCCAGTGATTCTTCTTCAGTGGCTGGGATTACAGGCGCACACCACCACATCCGGCTAATTTTTGTATTTTGAGTAGAGACGGGGTTTCTCCATGTTGGCCGCACTGGTCTCGAACTCCTGACCTCAAGTGATCCGTTCTCCTGGGCCTCCCAAAGTGCGAGGACGACAGGCCTGAGCCGCCGGGATTTCAGCCTTTAAAAGTGCCGGCCCTACCACCTTTCGCTGTGGACGTTACGCTCTGAATGACGTGCCATCTCTGCCATAGGTTGACTCCCTGAGTCCCCTCTGCCATTTCACTCCATCCTGGGACGCAAGAGCGAAACTCCATCCCGCCACCTCCTCGTGCAAAACAAAACAAAACGAAACAAAACAAAACAAAACAAAAAAAGAAACTCTACACATGACCTGTAAGTGTCTGTTCCTGTGAGTGATTTCTGAGATACGGCACTGTAGACTGAACGCAGTGGCTCACGTCTGTCATCCTAGTACTTTGGGAGGCTGAGGCGGGCGGATCGCCAGGTCAGGAGATCGAGACCATCCTGGCTAACATGGTGAAACCCCGTCTCTACTAAAAAAACAAACGAATTATCTGGGTGTAGTGGCCGGCGCCTGTAGTCCCAGCTACTCGGGAGGTTGAGGCCGGAGAATGGTGTGAACCCGGGAGGCGGAGGTTGCAGGGAGCTGCGATCGCGCCACTGCACTCCAGCCTGGGTGACAGAGCAAGACTCCGTCTCAAAAAAATAAAAAAATAAAAAAAGAAGAAAGAAAGAAAGAAAGAAAGAAAGAAAGAAAGAAAGAAAGAAAGAAAGAAGGAAAGAAAGAAGGAAAGAAAGAGGAAATGAAAGAAATGGCACTGTATCGCTATTGGGCTAGGACCCTCTCTCTTTCTGTCTGTTCCTCTCTGTCTCTCTCTGTCCGTTTCTGTCTTTCCTGTCTCTCTCACTGTGTCTGTCTTCTGTCTTACTCTCTTTCTTTGCCTGTCTGTCTGTCTACCTCTCTCTCTCTCTCTCTCTCTGTCTGTTTCTCTCCGTCTCTCACTGTCCGTCTATGTCTTTCTCTGTCACTCTCTTTATCTGTCTGCCTGTCCCTCTCTTTCTCTCTGTCTCTCTGTCTCTCTGTCTGTCTCTCTCTCTCTCTCTCTCTCTCTCTACCTGTGTCTCTCACTCACTGTGTCTGTCTTCTGTCTTACTCTCTTTTTTGCCTGTCTGTCTGTCTCTGTCTGTCTCTCTCCCTCTCTCCCCCTCCCTGTCTAGTCTGTTTCTCTCTCTCTCTCTCTCTCTCTCTCTCTCTCGCTCTCGCTCTCGCTCTCGCTCTCGCTCTCTCGCTCTCTCGCTCTTTCTGTCCGTTTCTCTCTGTCTCTGTCTGTCGATCTCTCTTTTTCTACGTCTGTCTCTTTGTCTGTCAGATTCCCCCGTCCCAGAGAGGGCCCTGCCCCTTCCACCAAAGTGAGAAGTGCGTGCTTAGAGAGGCCGAGAGGAATCTACACAGACGGGCCTTGCCGGGCTTCCCCACTGGGTGCATGATTTCGGGAGATCGAGGCCGGGTCCCCACTTGGATGGAAGGGCCATTTGCAGACCTTTCTCTCTGTCACCTGTGATGTCCAAACTTCTCGTATTTCCCTGATAAGCTCCTCGACTTTAAAATAAACGGCTAAGGCCGGGCACGGTGGCTCATGCCCGTCATCCCAGCATTTTGGAAGGCCGAGGCGGGTGGATCACCTGAGGTCGGGAGTTCGAGGCCAGCCTGACCCACATGAAGAAACCCCGTCTCTACTAAAAATACAAAATTAGCCGGGCATGGGGGCGCAGGCCTGTAATCCCAGCTACTCGGGAGGCAGACGCAGGAGAATCGCTGGAACCTGGCAAGCGGAGGTTGCAGTGAGCCGAGATCGCGCCATTGCACTCCAGCCTGGGCAGCAAGAGCGAAACTCCGTCCCACCGCGCGCGCACACGCACACACACACACACACACACACACACACACACACACACGAAAAAAAGGGGAAAAAAAATAGAAAAAGGAAAATTCTTCACACGTGACCCATAAGTGTGTGTTCCCACGAGTGATTTCCAAGCAATGGCACCGTAGGGGCTGAACGCGGTGGCTCACGTCTGTCACCCCAGCAGTTTGGGAAGCCGAGGCGGGCGGATCAGGAGGTCAGGAGTTCAAGACCAGCCTGGCCCACGTGGTGAAACCCCGTCTCTACTAAAACTACAAAACTGAGTCGGGTGCGGTGGGGCAGACCCCTGTGATCCCAGCTACTCGGGAGTCGGAGGCGGGAGAATCGCTTGAACCTGGGAGGCGGGGGTTGCCGTGAGCCGAGATCGTGCCACAGCGCTACAGCTTGGGCTGCAGAGTGAGTGAGACTCTGTCTCAAAGTTAAATAAATAAATAAATAAATAGCAAGCGAGAAAGAGAAAATGAAAGAAATGGCACTGTATCACTACTCGGCTAGGATGGCGGTGATGTTCTTGTGGGGAGACACCGCGTGGGGCGATGTGTAGTGTGCGGACTCCGATCTTCGTGGTGGGATGTGGATGCTCCGCGATTCACCGTACTGACTAGATTCATGACTGATTCACGACAGGGTGGACTTTGGGGAACACGGTTGAGAAATGGGTACTTCGGGAGCAAAATCTTGCCCCGGAACAGGAAGGGAGTGTGATGTGCACTGCTTTCCCCGTGAAATCCACGCCGTGTCCGGGAGCGTGGATGTCATGCACTAACACTCGTTCAGGGATTGCCTCTCTGAGGTCGTGGGTCTGGAGTCCACTCTGACACGCTAATGACCGCACTTGTGTCTTTGGTAGCTCCCACCTCCACCCCTGGCGTCCTCCACGCGCCCCGCACCCCTGGTCCTCTCTTCTCTCTGGGGCAATGGAAGTGCCAGGTGATCCCAGGGGCAGAAACTTTGGCTGTGCCCCTGGGGGTTCTGGTCGGCCAGTCGCGGGCATCGCGTGGGAGGACTCCCTGGGCCCGGAAATGGCCTGGTCTGAGAGGGATCCGGGAGACGCCGGCGACGCGGTGTGCCTCCGCCGCATCCCCCTCCCCAACCTCCACCCCGACCCAGAGCGATCCATCCTTCACTTCTTTTCCGTGATGACTGACACTTGCAGGCATCGGTTGTCTTCGGGCATCACCTAGCGGCCACTGTTACTGAAAGTCGAGGTGGCACGGAGGGAGGTCTCGCCGAAACTTCACCGAGCCCGGGGCAACCGGTTTCTCGCCCTCCCTTCTGGAGGCCCCTCCCTCTCTCCCTCGTTGCCTAGGTAACCTCCGCCCTGGCGGGGGGCCCTATTGTTCTTTTATCGGCGCTTTAGTTTTCTTTGTGTGTTGGTTTCTT
>NC_088384.1:41057500-41065000 GCF_037993035.2 Macaca fascicularis
CTGCCCTCGGCCTCCCAAAGTGCGGGGATGACAGGCGTGAGCGTACCGCACCCGGCTCCCCCCCCCCTCCCCCCCCAGTCCGCCCCCGAAACACCACCGCTTGTCTTCCGGACAGTTTTACGGCAGAGTGTTTGGCTGGCTTGCTGAAATTCATTCTACATAGAAATTTAGGATGTCAGCTTCTGGCCTCATGGACTCTGAGCTGAGGAGTCCCCTGGTCTGTCTATCACAGGACCGTACACGTAAGGAGTAGAAAAACCGCAATGTTCAAAATCAGTAATTTTGTGATCCAGAAATACGCGGATTCACCCAAAACACGGAAACTTTTACAAATTGTCTTAGTTAGTCCTGGTGTCTGTGTCAGTGATTCTTTTAGGTTTGGACCTTGACCGAGAGAATTTCCAGTCGGTCTCTCGTCTCTCGTCTTCGGACAGAAGTTCCAGATGATCCGATGGCTGGGGTCTTAGGCTGTGTGCCCCCAGGGGCCCTGGTCGATTAGTTGTGGGGATCGCCTGGAAGGGCGCGGTGACCCACTGTGCTGTGGGGGCCTCCATCCTTCCCCCTCCCGCCTCACCCTCCAGGCGATCCCAATTCATTCCGGGCTGACAGTCTCATTGGCAGACGTCGGGCATCACCTAGCGGCCACTGTTACTCTGAAAATGGAGGCCTCAACAGAGGAAGGAAGCTCAGGCCGCCTGCGCACAGCCTGGGGCAACTGTGTCTTCTCCACCGCCCCCGCCCCCACCTCCAAGCTCCCCCCTTCCTTGTTGCCTAGGAAATCGCCACTTTGACGACTGGGCCTGAGTGACCTTTGATCAGGCAGCATCAATCAATGAATCAATCAATCAATCAATGTAAATACAATACAATACGATACAATACAATTGTACGGGCGCGGTGGCTCACGCCTGTCATCCCAGCACTTTGGGAGGCCGAGGCTGGCAGATCACCTGAGGTCGGCAGTTCGAGACAAGACTGACCCACATGGAGAAACCCCGTCTCTACTGAAAATACAAAATTAGCCGGGCGTGGTGGCACATGCCTGTAATCCCAGCTACTCGGGAAGGGAAACGGAGGCAGGAGAATTGCTTGAACCTGGGAGGCGGAGGTCGCAGTGAGGCGAGATGGCGCCATTGCGCTCCAGTCTGAGCAACAAGAGCGGAAGTGCGTCTCCAAAAAAAAAAAAAAAAAAACCAAGAAAACAAACCAAAAAGCAAGCAAGCAAGCAAGCAAGCAAGCAAGCAAGCAAACAAACAAACAAAAAAAACACCTTTCTCTGTGAAACTGCTTTTGTCGTGTGTGTATTCGTCTCGCAGAGTTAAACCTTTCTTTTTACTCAGCAGGTTGGAAGGGTTTTTTGGTTGAATCTCTCTGTGTACATTTCGGAGACCCTTGTGTCGTATGGTGAAAAAATCTTATGTTTTCAGATAAAAACGAGAGAGAAGGTCTTCATGAAACAGCTTTGTGACGTGTGGATTCATCATACCGAGTTAAAACTGCCTTTGGATTCAGCAGTTTGGAAGCAGAATGGACATTTGGGAGCCCATTGGGGCCTGTTGTGAAAAACCGAGTATCCCCACCAGAGAAATAGAAAGAAGCTCTCTATGATACTGCTTTGTGATGTGTGGATTCATGGCACCGAATTACAACTAATTTTTGATTGAGGAGGTTTGAAGCACTCTTTCTGTAGAATCCGCGAGTATACCTTTGGGAGCCCACTGAGGCCTAGTGTGAAAAACCGAATATCCCCAAATAAAAACTAGAAAGAAGCTGTCTCTGAAACTGCTTTGTCGTGTGTGGATTCATCTCACAGAGTGAAACCTTTCTTTTGATATACCAGGTTGGAAGCGGCCCTTTTGTAGAATCTGCAAAAGGACATTTGGGAGCTATTCGAGGCCTAGGGTGAAAACCAGGAAACTGTAGATAAAAACTAACAAGAAGCTATCTGTAAAACTGCTTTTTAGCGATGTGTAGATTCCTCTTACTGAGTTAAACCTTTCTGTTGATTCAGCAGATTGGAAGCATTTTGTTGTTGTTGCTGTTGTTGTTGTTGTTGTTGTTGTTGTTGTTGTTGTTGTTGTAGTAGTATTTTTTTCTTAATATTTTTATTTTTTTTAAGACAGACTCTCACTCTGTCCCCCAGGCTGGAGTGCAGTGACACCATCTCGGCTCACTGCAACCTCTGCCTTCCAGTTGAAGGGATTCTCCTGCCTCAGCCTCCCAAGTAGTTGGGATTACAGGCACCCGCTACCAAGCCCGGCAAATTTTTTGTGTTCTTGGTAGAGATGGGGTTTCACCGTTTTGGCCAGGCTGGTCTCGAACTCCTGACCTCAGGTGATCCACCCGCCTCTGCCTCCCAAAATGCTGGGATGACAGGCGTGAGCCGCTGCACGCGGCCGATTGGAAGCAGTTCTTTGCAGAATCTTCGAAGGGACATTTGGGAGCCCTTTGTGGCTCCTGGTGAAAGTGAACATCCCCAGAGGAAAAGGAGAAAAACTGCTGCTGGTGAAACTGCTTTTTGACGTGTGGATTCACCTCGAACGGATAATTCTTTTGAACCAGGAGGTTGGAAACACGCTTTCCGTAGAATCTGTGAGGGGACATTTGGAAACCCATTGAGGCCTACGTTGGAAAACAGACTATCCACAGATTAAAACCAGAGAGAGGCTATCTGTCACATTGATTTGTGATGCGTAGATTGATCTCTTAGCGATACACCATTCTTTGGATTCATCAGGTTAGAAACACTTTTTTTGGGCAGTCTCTCTGAATGGATTTTTGGGAGTCCCTTTAGGCCTATGGTGAATCACCGAATATTCCCAGATGAAAAATAGAAAGAATGTATTTGAGAAACTGCTTTGCGATGTGTGGACTCATCCTAAAGAGTTACACCTTTCTTTTGATTAGGCAGGTTGGAGACACTCTCTTTGTAGAGATTCCAAAGGGACATCTGGGAGCCCTTGAGGCCTACGGTGAAAAACTGAATATCCCCAGACAAAGACCAGAGAGAATATGTCATTGAAACGGCTTCGTGATGTCTGGGAGCTCTCTCTCTCTCTCTCTCTCTCTCTCCCCCCCCCCCGCTTGTCTCTCTCCCTGTGTCCCTGTGTCTGTCTTCTGTCTTACTCTCTTTCTCTGCCTGTCCTTCTGTCTGTTGGTCTCTCTCTCTCTCTCTCTCTCTCTCTCTCTCTCTCTCTTCCCCCCCGTCTGTTTCTCTCTCTCTCTCTCTGTCTGTCTGTCTCTCTCTCTCTCTCTCTCTCTCTCTCTCTCTCTCTGTTTCTCACTGTCTCTCTCTGTCCGTCTCAAAAAAAAAAAAAAAAAAGGATAGATACATGCATGCATGCATGCATACATACATACATACATGCATACATGCATACGTACAATTAAAAATTTGAAATAAAATAAAAGGAATAACTAGGCCCGGCGCGGTGGCTCAAGCCTGTCATCCCAGCACTTTGGGACGCCGAGGGTGGTGGATCGCTGGATCACGAGGTGGTCAGACCAGCAGGGCCAGTATGGTGAAACCCCGTCCGTCTCTAGTCAAAATACCAAAAATTAGCCGGGCATGGTCGTGCGCGTCTGTAATCTCAGCTACTCGGGAGGCCGAGCTGAGGCAGGAGAATCACTTGAACCTGGGAGGCGGAGGTTGCAGTGAGCCGAGATCGCGCCACTGTACACCAGCCTGGGCGAGAGAGGGAGACAACCTCTCAAACAATTAAAAATAAAAGTAAAAATGAAAGTAAAATTAAAAATTAAAAAAAAAAAAGAAAAGGAAAATGAAATAATTAAAAAGTGAGTTTCCGGGAAAAGAGGGAAGAAGAAAAAAAAAGAAAAAAGAAAACAGTCCCACAGTGACATAAACACATGCCTCTCGCCTTTCGAGGCGTCAGTGATGCTACGAATGATGCGCAATTTTTTTTTTTAACTTCCTTTTATTTTATTATCATTTATTGTTTGACACGAGCCTCGGAGGCCCTCCCTCCCTCCCTCCCTCCGTCCCACTCCCTCCCTCCGTCCCACTCCCTCGTTGCCCACACAACTTCAGGAGACAGACCCTGGCTGGGCCAGATTGTTCTTCTCTTTGAGCAGTTGTTTCCCTGACTTTCTTCGTGTCTTTAACCCGTGTGGACTCTTCTGCTCGGATTTCAGAGATGGCAGCTCCACTTCAGGCCTTGTTGTTAGTGGGGGCTTTCCTGATTCTCCCCACATGTAGTGAAAGCAGGTAGATTCGCCTCGCCTCGCCTCGCCTCGCCTCGCCTCGCCTCGCCTCGCCGCCTCCTCCTCCTCTCTCTCTCTCTCTCTCTCTCTCTCTCTCTCTCTCTCGATTGCTCGCTCGCTCGCTCGCGCTCGCGCGCTCTCTCTCTCTCTCTCTCTCTGCTGCTTTCTTGCTTTTTCTTTCTGTCTCTTTCTCTCTTTCTGTCGTGCTTTCTTGCTGTCTTGTTATCTTGCTTTCTTGCTTTGTCTTTCTTCCTGTCTTTCCTCTTTCTTTTTTTTTTCTTTCTTCTCTCGCCTTTCTTTCTCGCTGTCTTTCTCCCTCTCTCTCTCTCTTTCTTCTTTCTTTCTGTCTTTCTTTCTTTCTCTCTCTCTTTCTCTCTCTCTCTTTCTTTCTTTCTTTCTTTCTTTCTTTCTTTCTTTCATTTTTTTTTCTCTCTCTCTCCCCCAGCCTCTGAAAGTGCTGGGATCACAGGCGTCAGCCACCGCGCCTGGCCTATTTGCTTATGTTATGTTACCTTATTTTTTATTTATTCATTTTTATCTGTTTATTCATGTGTATGCATATAAATTTTTTTCTATTTTAATGTAGTTTTATATGTTATACCTATATACAAATGTAAGTACTTATATTGATATTTGTCTTCTCTTCTCTTCTCTTTTCTTCCTTTCTCTCCTTTAGGTTTTCCTTCCTTTCTTTCTTTCTCTGTTTCCTTCTTTATGTTTTCCTGCCTGCCTGCCCGCCCGCCCGCCCGCCCTCCCTCCCTCCCTCCCTCCCTCCCTCCCTCCTTCTCTGTCTGGATTCAGGAAGAGCCTACGCATTCTGTGTCTCCCTGTGTCCTCAACGACCCGCGACCGAGTCCTTGCTTGTTGTTTCTCCCACCGAGATGCCTCTCCGAACATCCACACGCCGTGGGTTGTCTTCTGACTGTGTCGCGGTCCATGCAGAGACAGGGTTTGGGGACCGTTTCTGTGGGGTTGGGGTACAGGGGCTGCGTTTTCGGCCTCGGGATAGCGTCTCTCGACTCACGGTTTCGGTTTTGCGGTCCGCGGGCCGGCCTGCCATCCGGATCTGTCTTGGTGACGTTCGCGACGGTTGTCGGACTCCATCTGGCGGCCGCTTTTATATCGTTCCCTTGGCTTCCGGAGCTGCGGTGGCAGCTGCCGAGGGAGGGGACCGTCCCCGCTGTGAGCTAGGCAGAGCTCCGGAAAGACCGCGGTCGTCAGCCGGGCTGTCCCGGTCGCGCCAGAGCTCTGGCGCGTCACTTGTGAGTCAGAGCTCAGGCGTGCAGGCTTATGTGGGGAGAGGTTGTCGCTGCGCTTTCGGGCCAGAGCCGGGTGTGGGGCTGCCGGGGTTGGTCGACCAGCACGCCGCGGCTCCCGAGGCCTGACCCGCGACCCGCGGGGACCCACCGGGCTTGGGGCGGGAGGCTGGGGACACCCTTCCCGGCCCGGTCGCGGGCCCGCGCGCATCCTGGCCGTCTGAGGCAGCGGCCGAATTTTTTCTCCAAGTCCCCGTGGGGAGCCGGGGACCGTCCTGCCTCGTCCCCCGGGTGCCGGGGAGCGGTCCCTCTGCCGTGACCTGTTGTTTGCAAGTCCCCGTGGGGAGTCGGAGAGCGCTCCCTGAGCGCGCGTGCGGCCCGAGAGGTCACACCTGGCCGGCCTTCGGTCCCTCGTGTGTCCCGGTCGTACGAGGGGACGGCCGAAAACGCTTCCGAGTCTCGCTCTGGAGACTCGGGCCGGCCCCTGCGTGGCACGGGTGGCCGGGAGGACGTCCCTGGCCCGGCGCTGCTCCGGCGTGTGTCCTGGGGTCGACCAGAGGGCCCTGGGTGCTCCGTGTCTGGCTGCGATGGTGGCGATTTTGGGGACAGATGCCCGTGTCGCGGGTTCCCTGGGCCGGCGGCGTGGTCGGTGACTCGACCTCCTGTCTCCTGGGGAGGTATATGTTTCACTCCGAGCCGGCATTTTGGGCCACCGGGTTATTGCTGACACGCTGTCCTCTGGCGACCTGTCGCTGGAGAGGTTGGGTCTCTTGGATGCGTCGCGGGTCTTCGGCCTCCCGGTGACCCGGCTAGCCGGCCCTGCTCGTGCTTGAGCCGCCTGCTGGGGCCCGTGTGCCCGGTCTCTCATGCATCCGAGCGTCCCAGCTCCCGGTGCCGCCTTGGGTCCGGGTCTCTGACCCACCTGGGGGCGGCGGGGAAGGTGGCGCGGGCTTACCGTGCCACCGTGCGCTCCCCGCTGCGGGCACCTGGGGCGGCCGTGACAACCCCACTCCCGCTGGCTCCGTGCCGTGCGTGTCAGGCATTCCTCGTCTCTGCCGGGTTGTCTGCCGCCCCTGTCCTGGGGCTGGGGATGGCCAGGCTGATCTGCTCGCTGGCCTCTGGGGAGGCTGTGGCTGGCCGGCCGACCCTGCTCCGGGGATGCTTTCCCTGATCGATGTGGTGATGTCACGCTCTCCCGGGCCGGGACCGAGCCGCGACGGGCGAGGGGCGGGCATTCGTGGTGAATGAGACCCGTTCTTCTCGTCCCGCCCGCGGGGTTTCCCCCGTCTCCCATCCCCGCCTGTGGGCGGTGCGTTGGGAGGCACTGGGGTGCGGAACCCGGCCCGACCTCGCTGTCCCGACCCCGCCGCCTGCCTCGTGGCGTCCGGCGTGGGTCGGCGGGGGTCCTCTGACGCAGCAGGCACCCCTCGCTTTCGCCTCTTGTGGTCGTCGCCTCGTGGGCCGCCCCCCTCCGCGGCGGTGGGGGTGCTGTCCCGCTGGCCCGCCGTGCTGCCCTCTCGGGTATTGCACGAGCGCTGGCTCCGCCTGGGCCTTTGCGGTGCTCCTGGAGCGCCCCGGGCTGTCTCTCAGGTGCCCGAGGCCGAGCGGTGGTGTGTCGCTCCCGCCCCCAGCGCCCCCTCCTCCGGTCGCCGCCGTGGTGTCCGCGCGTGGGTCCTGAGGGAGCGCGTTGGCTGTGCGGGTCGAGGCGGTTGAGTGAGACGCGCCCCTCCCACGCGGGGAAGGGCGCCGCCTGGTCTGGCGAGCGCACGTCCCGTGCTCCCCTCTGGCGGGTGAGCGCGGGCCGTGTGAGCGGTTGCGGTGGGCTCGGGCCGGCCACGCGTGCGCCGGCCGGCCGCCGAGGGGCTGCCGTTCTGCCTCCGATCGGTCGTGTGTGGGTTAACTGGAGGCGCCTTGCCTCACAGAAAGGAGGTGGGTGGACGGCGGGGGGCCTTGGGGGCTGTGCGCACGCGCGCCGGCCGGGCCCCTGCCCTGACCGCAAACGCTCAAGGTTGCCGCAGGTTTC
>NC_088384.1:41082500-41092500 GCF_037993035.2 Macaca fascicularis
CTCAAAATAATAATAATAAGGAAGGAGACCACTACTACTCCTGCTGCCCTCCTCCCCGCACCTCGCCTAGTTCACAAGACAAGAGGAAAGACAGAAAGCAGAAAGTTAGAAAGGAACGAAAGCAAGATAAATGGCCAGACACCCTTGGTGCCACCACACGGCCCTAGGAGATTTAAAAAAAAAAAAAAAAGAAAGAAAGAAAGAAAGAAAGAAAAAAAAAAGGAAAAAAAAAGAAAAAGAGGAAGTAATAATAATAACATCGACCCCCGACCTGAACTACTTCTGTTATCTGTGAATTCCTTGTAAAACTTTTTGTTCTGTTAGCTGATGCAGGTAGCCCCCAGTCACGTTTCCCACGCTTGCTCGATTTGTCACGACCCTTTCACGTGCAACCCTTGAGGTTGTAAGCCTTTAAAAAAGTCTTTTTCGGGGAGCTCGGCTCCTAAGATGCGAGTCTGCCGACGCTCCCGGCCGAATGAAAAACCTCTTCCTTCTTTAATCCGGTGTCTCAGGAGTTTTGTCTGCGGCTTGTCCTGCTACATTTCTGGGTTCCCTCACCGGGAAGCGAGCTGGTGATGCACGGAGGGTCGAGGCAGCCCCTCAGGCGGCTTATGCCTGCCCTGTAGAGCATCCCTGCGGGGGACTCTGGCCAGCTTGAGCGATGCGGATCCTCAGAGTGCTGCCGGGTAGGCGTCTGCCCCGGTGCGATGCCTCGCCTCCAAAGAGCAGTGCACAGCACGCCCCCGTGGAGGATCGGCACAGTGGCTGGACACTGGGAAGGAACTGGCACTTTCAGTCCGGACATCTGAAACTTGCTGAGACTGCTCTTTGGAACTTCCCCCACTCCGTTTGAGTGGAAGCGTGGCCTGATCACCCACGGCGTGCCTCTACCGGCACTTTGGTTTTGGTTTCTGACTTGACTTGAATTCATTGGTTGATACTTTGGTTTCGGTTTCGATTTTGACTTGACTTGAATTGCTTGATAAACAGGCCTGCCTTGATTGCCACTTTGGTCTTGCTCCTGATTTTGGTTTGGCTTAAATTGCTTGACGAACAGGTGTGCCCTTAACAACACTTTGGTTTTAGCTTTCATTTTGATTTAGTGTGAATTAGGTGACTGAGTGACCTTTTACCCTTTCCTTCTCGTAGGGTGAATGTTGTTTCGTCTCGAGAGAAACATAGGTCAGACACAAAGTAAGCCCACTCCGCTAGGAGCCCTCTTAAAAACGTTTCAAAAAGAAAAATAAAAGGAAAGTCATCAAGTCGTCACAACTTACCCTACTAAAATGCATGTTACAGAACCTTACAAAAGGTTTTGCAGGAGATTATAGAGTTCAGTTAACCCCCTAGAGGTCACGAACTCTGGGTGAATTAGAATTGCCCTCTTCTGCTGTTGGATGGCCCACGGAAGGAACTATAGGCAGAGCACAATTGGCCGTGTAGTTCAGGTGGTGACGGGGTCGGAGGACAGCCTGTGTACCTAGATCAAATTCCTTTATAGGGACTCATGGCGAAATAGATTATAGACAAAGCCAGCGTTAATTTAGCCCTGTTTAACAACTTTGTGCAAAATAGCCAAAAGTAAAAGTAAGAGCGGCTTCGCCGGCAGACACACAGTTTTTTTAAAAAGGGAGTCCCAGGAAACGGCAAGAGAAGCCAGTTTTTACGGGAGCCGCGAGAGATAACACAGATTCTTTCTCCATGTTTCCCAGCCTACCCCGCTTCACCGAGGCCAACAACCCCCTCAGAAATGAGATTCAGGAGCTGACACGCCCCAGGTCTCACCTCGAAGGGAAGGATCGGAGCCTCCAGAGGCCAAGGAAAGAAGTCGAGATAGTCAAGTGGGCCATCTCAGATCTGGTCTTACTCGAGCTCTGTAAATGCCTCTCAGGGAGATACGAGGACCTGTCTATTATAATGACCAGGCCCACATCCCGGGGGGAGGGGGGTGGGCAACAGACTTTCATCTATCAGCCCTTTTCAACCATTGAGCTACTAAACTGGGAACACCCTGAACCCACCGCCTTGCTCCCGACAGCTAGAGCCCTGTCGAGCATGACTGTGTAGAGGTGTTGGACTCCAGTGTACTCTAGCAGATCTGACCTCCGGGACCAGCCTTGGGCATCAGTACACTAGGAGCTATGCGTGGACGGGAACAGCTTCACCAACCCACGAGGGGAGAGATGTGCAGAATATGCGGTGGTAACCCTGGACGCTGTCGTTAAGCTGGGCTCATTGCTTTAATCCGGGCCTTAGAACTCGGTGAGGGTAAGACTGTAAACATTTACACTGACTCTCGGTATGCCTGTTTCACCCTCCAAGTGTATAAAGAAAAGAGCCTGTTAAACTCTAGAAAACAGGGAAAAGAGCAAAAGAAAAAGAAAGACTAAAAGCAAGTGTAAAGATAGAGAATCAAAAGAAAACAGGAGAGACAGACAGCAGTGCGTGGGCGGGGGCAGGGCCCGTGCCGTTTCTCGGGCCCCACCAGCTGGCCGTAGGAGCGTGAGAACGCGGGGGGGGGGGGGGGGGGGCGGAAAGCAGCATTGTGAGAGGCCGCGGACGTGGATGTAGACATGACCGAAGTCAAGTTAGGCAAGGATTCCAGAGCCGGACAAGGCTAGAGAGAGATTAATGTGCGAGATGGAAAAAAAAAAAAAAAAAGACTCTAGAAGGGTAAATGTTCAGAAGGCAATACAGGAAATGGCCAAGGCCGCAAGACAAAGAGGCCATCGGCCAAGGGCTGCTGCACCTTGGAGGAACCAGACACTCATCTGATCAGGCTGACAGGAGCTGAAGAATGTAAAGACTAGGGCAGACTAGGCACCTTCTCATTAGGCTCCCAGGAGCCCATGGTCACATTAGAAGTTACAAACAGCAAGACTCTGCCGTATCTGGATTCCAATTTCTCACTGAAGGCTCAGCCACTAGATACAGTGACAAAGGGGCGGAGTGGGGGTGGGGATGGGGGGAGGGGGGAACTCCTCCTCTAAGAAACTGAAACAGGAAAAAGAGCCATACCTTGTGAAAACTTGCTTATAGACTTTACAGGACTGCCCCCTGCTGGAGGCTAGTGCTTGTTTGCACCTTTTCAGGGTAAGTTACAGTTTTCCCCACCAGGACAGAAAAAGTACAAGAAGTGACTAAAGTACTGTTAAAAGACATTATCCCCAGGTTTAAGACTACCTCTGATTTTAAAGTCAGACAATAGGCCAGCATTTGTAGCTGTAGCTGGAATAGTGCAAGATTTAACAAGACTGTTAACAATACAACAGAGGTTACACGCAGCCTATCGGCCACAAAGTTCAACAAAAGGTGGAACGCATGAACTGGACACTCGAGCGAGCAGCTACTGGCGACCAAAAAACAAAACGAAAAAAAAAGGGTTGCCATATATAGATATAGATAGATAGACAGATAGATAGATAGATAGATAGATAGATAGATAGATAGATAGATGTATATATATATACACACACACACACACACACATACACACACACACACACAGATATAGATATAGATATAGATATAGATATAGATATATAGATATATGCCAGGAAATTCACTTAAGATAAAATCAGGTTTTTGCCTACGGTCCTCCTCCGAGTCAGGTGCACCCCTACCAAACAAACTAGGTATCTGCCCTGTAAGATTGTGTTCAGTTGGCCACCCGCAAATCGTAGGTCAAATAAAAGGTGACCTCCGGAAACTAAAGAAATTAACCTTTAAAAGGCAAATGCAGCCTTTCAAAATAGCCATACGAAGTGTTCATAATTAAATGAAGAAAAATAATGCCTACGAGCCTGACACCCATTTAAATCTAGGGACTCTGTTTAAAGTAAAACCTAATTTTTCTACAACCCATATAGGATGAGCCCTATACTGTAACCTTGTCCACTCCCACTGCTGTTAAAGTTGCAGGTGTTGCGTCTTGGATCCACCACAGTCAGCTAACACCGACAGCTCAGGACAAGTGGACCGGCTAACAGGACGCAGATCATCCAGCCCGGCTGATCCTGAGACGAGACCAAGCTGCTGCTGAGGACCACAAGCCCTGCTCTAGTCACACACCGGCAGCTGACTAGTCTATGCACGGCCGAAGCTTGAGGACTCATCAAGCAAGTCAATGTAGTTAAAAATCTTAAGACAGATAGTTTTCCTAGAATACTAACTGTTTTCCTATTGTTCTGTCGCTGTATTCAACCTTTTTCCCAGGTAAGGACCTCTTTCGTCCTTGCTGGATATGAATATGCTATACATTGCTTTGTTGTTGTTACCACCCCCCCCCCCCCCCACCCATAACCATGCTAGAAGAAACACCTATGTAAGGTGTCCCCACTGTACACGTACTGCTTAGGAAACCCAGACCCGTCCAGCCCAGCAACGATCGCAAGGTCTTTCAGTCATTCTTTAAACATATAAACCAGAAGTTACCAGAACCTCCTCCTTTAGCCAAAAATTTAAAAAATAAAAATAAAAAAACAGAAAAAAACCTATTTCCTCAGTAGGCTGAAAACATTGCTGGCAGCCTAGATGTTTCTTCATGTTATGTTGATAGAAGGGCTCACGTAAGAGACCAATGGCCTGGAGAAGCAGAAGGGTTAATGCCTCAAGATAACTTGACTTTAACCAACTCTTTCCCCAAACAGACGCCGCAAGTTCAAGCGTCGGGCTCGTAAAAACTTCTCTGATTAAAAAATACTGTTTTACTTGCTAAAAAAAGGTTTTAAGGCCCAGTTAAAAACTAACCTGCTTAAGACATGACAAAGTTAGTACATGTGCCTGTTCAGGTTTAACACAGGTTTGATCCTAGGTCTTCATTTAGAAAAGAGTTTCCAGCTGTAGAAAATGTAAAACCCTCACTGTAAGTGTATTACTTGTAATAGAAACTTGCTGGCCGGGCGCGGTGGCTCAAGCCTGTCATCCCAGCACTTTGGGAGGCCGAGACGGGCGGATCACGAGGTCAGGAGATCGAGACCATCCTGGCTAACACGGTGAAACCCCGTCTCTACTAAAAAATACAAAAAAACTAGCCGGGTGAGGTGGCGGGCGCCTGTAGTCCCAGCTACTCAGGAGGCTGAGGCAGGAGAATGGCGTGAACCCGGGAGGCGGAGGCTGCAGTGAGCTGAGATCCGGCCACTGCACTCCAGCCTGGGTGACAGAGCAAGACTCCGTCTTAAAAAAAAAAAAAAAAAAAAAAAAAAGACCCAAAAAGTAAAAATGAAAGGGAACCCGCCCACTAATTAGTGAAAATTCTCAAAGTGGGGGATGAGGAAGGAGACCTCTACTGCTCCTGCTGCCCTCCTCCCCCCACCTTGCCTAGTTCACAAGACAGGAGGAAAGAGAGAAAGCAAAACGTTAGAAACAAACAAAAGTCAGATAAATAGCCAGACAACCTTGGCACCACCACCAGGCCGTAGGAGTTAAAAAAAAAAAAAAAAAAAGTAATACTAATAACATCGGCCCCTGACCTAAACTACTTGTGTTATCTGTAAATTCCTGACACTATGAAAAAAAGGGTTGTAAAACTTTTTGTTCTGTCTGTCCTTCCTTCCTTCCTTCCTTCCTTCCTTCCTTCCTTCCTTCCTTCCTTCCTTCCTTCTTTCATCCCACCTCGGCCTCCCAAAGTGCTGGGATTACTGGCGTGAGGCACCATGCCTGCTTGGCCTAAAGAGACACCTATTGAAAGTAAGACATAGAGAGCTCCTTGCAGTGATCTGATTGATTGCTTGACTGATTTACAGACGGCGTCTCACTCTGTCACCCTGGCAGTGGTGCCATCAAAACCAAACTCACTGCAGTGTGGACGCTCCTGGACTCAAGCGATCCTTCCACCTCAGCCTCCAGAGTGTAGTGCCTGGGACCATGGGGCACGCGCCACTGTGCCCAGATGATTTTCAATTTTTATTGTTTTATTTTTCTTTTTCCCGAGACAGAGTTTCGCTCTTGTTGCCCAGACTGGAGTGCAATGGCGCGGATCTCGGCTCACCGCAACTTCTGCCTCCCGGGTTCAAGAGATTCTCCTGAGTCTGCCTCCCGAGTAGTAGCTCGGGTTGCAGGTATGCACCACCACGTCTGGTTGATTTTGTATTTTTACTAGAGACGGGGCTTCTACCATGTTGGTCAGGCTGGTCTCCAACTCCCGACCTCAGGTGATTCTCCCTCCCCGGCCTCCCAAAGTGCTGGGACGGCAGGCGTCAGCCGCCGCGCCCGGCCTTCCTTTTCAAATGTTTTTGCACAGACAGGGTCTCATCATGTTGTTGCAAGCCTTCTGCCCCGGCGTCCCAAAGTGCTCGCGTGACGGGCGTGAGCCACTGCGCCTGGACTCCGGGGAATGATTCACGACCACGACCGCTGTACTAACTATTTATTTCTTATTTATTTATTTATTTATTTATTTATTTTTTATTATTATTATTATCTTAAAATTATTATTATTTTTTTGAGACGGAGTTTCGCTCTGGGCGAGGCGGGGCGGGGCGAGGCGAGGCGAGGCGAGGCGAGGCGTGTCGCTTTGGAAACCGCAGCACCGCCTTCTAAAGCCCCATTCGAATGCACAAAGCCCTGTTCCCTTCCCGGACTGGGAGCTGATGCCTTCCATAGCCTTGGGCTTCTCTCCATTCAGAAGCTTTTACAGGCGCAACCCCACCCAGAGGCTAGCTGCGGTTGAGGATTGGGGGTGTGCTGGGGCTGGAAAGTCGGTCCCCTATTTTTGCTAGCTCGGCCACGACATCCCCCGACCCCTATCGCTTGCTCACCCTTTCAGATCCCTTGCCTCCACCGTCTTGGAGGCTGACCTCTGACTTTAATATCTGCCTTTCTTCCTGTCTTGGGTTTGAGGAGGGGGGGCAGGAATGAGGGTGTGTGTGGGGAGGGGGTGTGGGGTGTGGACGGAGGGGAGCGTCCTAAGGGTCGATTTCGTGTCATGCCTCTTTCACCGCCACCGCCGAAGATGAAAGCAACGATCAGCTAAAGACCGCGTGTTCTCATCTATAACTGGGAACTAAATAATGAGAACTCGTGGGCAGAACGAGGGGGACGAGAGAGGCGGGAGCCTACTTGAGGGAGGAGGTGTGGAAGGAGAGACATCTTCAGGGAAAAACAAAACAAAACAAAACAAAACAAAAAACCAAACCACGAAAACTGTCGGGTACTGCGCTGAGTTATCCGGGTGATGAAATCATCTGCACACTGAACCCCCAAGTCAGAAGTTTACTTGTGTAACAATCTTGCACATGTGTGCTTGAACAAGACATAAAAGTTGGGGGGGGGGGGAGAGAGAGAGAGAGAGAGAGAGAGAGAGAGAGAGAGAGAGAGAGACAGAGACAGAGAGAAGGAAACACCACCTCCTTGACCTGAGTCAGGGGGTTTCCGGTCTGGTGGCGGAACGTTCAGTGACAATGGAGTATTTTGGCCTGTTCTTTTTTTGTGCGTTTGCTATTTTTTTTGCTGCTGTTGTTGTTGTTGTTTTAAGACAGAGTCTCACTCAGCCACCCAGCCTGGAGTGCGGTGGTGCGATTCGGCTCACTGCAACCACCGTCTCCCAGGTTCAAGCGATTCTCCCGTCTCAGCCTCCTGAGCAGCTGGGATTACAGGCACCCACCATCATGCTCCGAAGATGTTTCTATGTTAGTAGAGACGGAGTTTCACCATGTGGGCCAGGCTGCTCTTGAACTCCTGACCTCAGGTGATCCGCCCACCTCGGCCTCCCAAAGTGCTGGGATTACATGTGTGAGCCACTGCGCCCGGTGGCGGTCCCTGTGTTTTGTTTTCTTTTTTCTTTTTTCTTTTTTTTTTTTCTTCTTTCTTTCTTTCTTTCTTTCTTTCTTTCTTTCTTTCTTTCTTTTTTGGTAGGGAGGGACTGAGTCTCTCTCAGTCTGTCACCCAGGCGGGGGTGCAGTGGCACTCCCTCGGCTCACTGCAACCTCTGCCTCCCGGATTCCAGTGATTCTTCTTCAGTGGCTGGGATTACAGGCGCACACCACCACATCCGGCTAATTTTTGTATTTTGAGTAGAGACGGGGTTTCTCCATGTTGGCCGCACTGGTCTCGAACTCCTGACCTCAAGTGATCCGTTCTCCTGGGCCTCCCAAAGTGCGAGGACGACAGGCCTGAGCCGCCGGGATTTCAGCCTTTAAAAGTGCCGGCCCTACCACCTTTCGCTGTGGACGTTACGCTCTGAATGACGTGCCATCTCTGCCATAGGTTGACTCCCTGAGTCCCCTCTGCCATTTCACTCCATCCTGGGACGCAAGAGCGAAACTCCATCCCGCCACCTCCTCGTGCAAAACAAAACAAAACGAAACAAAACAAAACAAAACAAAAAAAGAAACTCTACACATGACCTGTAAGTGTCTGTTCCTGTGAGTGATTTCTGAGATACGGCACTGTAGACTGAACGCAGTGGCTCACGTCTGTCATCCTAGTACTTTGGGAGGCTGAGGCGGGCGGATCGCCAGGTCAGGAGATCGAGACCATCCTGGCTAACATGGTGAAACCCCGTCTCTACTAAAAAAACAAACGAATTATCTGGGTGTAGTGGCCGGCGCCTGTAGTCCCAGCTACTCGGGAGGTTGAGGCCGGAGAATGGTGTGAACCCGGGAGGCGGAGGTTGCAGGGAGCTGCGATCGCGCCACTGCACTCCAGCCTGGGTGACAGAGCAAGACTCCGTCTCAAAAAAATAAAAAAATAAAAAAAGAAGAAAGAAAGAAAGAAAGAAAGAAAGAAAGAAAGAAAGAAAGAAAGAAAGAAGGAAAGAAAGAAGGAAAGAAAGAGGAAATGAAAGAAATGGCACTGTATCGCTATTGGGCTAGGACCCTCTCTCTTTCTGTCTGTTCCTCTCTGTCTCTCTCTGTCCGTTTCTGTCTTTCCTGTCTCTCTCACTGTGTCTGTCTTCTGTCTTACTCTCTTTCTTTGCCTGTCTGTCTGTCTACCTCTCTCTCTCTCTCTCTCTCTGTCTGTTTCTCTCCGTCTCTCACTGTCCGTCTATGTCTTTCTCTGTCACTCTCTTTATCTGTCTGCCTGTCCCTCTCTTTCTCTCTGTCTCTCTGTCTCTCTGTCTGTCTCTCTCTCTCTCTCTCTCTCTCTCTACCTGTGTCTCTCACTCACTGTGTCTGTCTTCTGTCTTACTCTCTTTTTTGCCTGTCTGTCTGTCTCTGTCTGTCTCTCTCCCTCTCTCCCCCTCCCTGTCTAGTCTGTTTCTCTCTCTCTCTCTCTCTCTCTCTCTCTCTCGCTCTCGCTCTCGCTCTCGCTCTCGCTCTCTCGCTCTCTCGCTCTTTCTGTCCGTTTCTCTCTGTCTCTGTCTGTCGATCTCTCTTTTTCTACGTCTGTCTCTTTGTCTGTCAGATTCCCCCGTCCCAGAGAGGGCCCTGCCCCTTCCACCAAAGTGAGAAGTGCGTGCTTAGAGAGGCCGAGAGGAATCTACACAGACGGGCCTTGCCGGGCTTCCCCACTGGGTGCATGATTTCGGGAGATCGAGGCCGGGTCCCCACTTGGATGGAAGGGCCATTTGCAGACCTTTCTCTCTGTCACCTGTGATGTCCAAACTTCTCGTATTTCCCTGATAAGCTCCTCGACTTTAAAATAAACGGCTAAGGCCGGGCACGGTGGCTCATGCCCGTCATCCCAGCATTTTGGAAGGCCGAGGCGGGTGGATCACCTGAGGTCGGGAGTTCGAGGCCAGCCTGACCCACATGAAGAAACCCCGTCTCTACTAAAAATACAAAATTAGCCGGGCATGGGGGCGCAGGCCTGTAATCCCAGCTACTCGGGAGGCAGACGCAGGAGAATCGCTGGAACCTGGCAAGCGGAGGTTGCAGTGAGCCGAGATCGCGCCATTGCACTCCAGCCTGGGCAGCAAGAGCGAAACTCCGTCCCACCGCGCGCGCACACGCACACACACACACACACACACACACACACACACACACACGAAAAAAAGGGGAAAAAAAATAGAAAAAGGAAAATTCTTCACACGTGACCCATAAGTGTGTGTTCCCAC
>NC_088384.1:41097500-41107500 GCF_037993035.2 Macaca fascicularis
AGATTCCACCCCACCCCTCGACGTTTCCCTGTTTCCCCGGGTGCTGGATGTATCCTGTCGAGAGACCCGTGGGTGACACGTTGAGTTAAACACCTTGATTGGCTTTGTGTGTTTGTCTGTTTCTGAGATGCGGTCTCGCTCTGTCCCCCAGGCTGGAATGCAGTGGTGTGATCTCAGCTCACTGCAACCTCTGCCTCCCGGGTTCCAGCGATTCTCCTGCCTTCAAGCGGCACCATGCCCGGCTCCTCTTTTAATTTTTAGTAGACACGGGGTTTCGCCCTGTTTCACTGGCTTTCACTGCGGAGTCTAGATAAGAGCCACACCTCGTTCTGTGCCACAGAATGACTTCTTTATCATGCCGACTCTGGAAAGCCCGGCCCCTTGTGATCCATTTCGAACCGAGAGTCACCTCATGTTTGGAAAACGGATCCGCTCCCAAGTTCAGTGGAGGGATGTGACGTATGTAGGATGAGGGACTCTCTTCCTTCTGAGTCGGTCTGCACGGTGGGGCCTAGGGCTGGAGCTCTCTCTGTGCGGACTGCTGGCTCCCTCAGCCTTGGGTTCCATCGGCCCCAGCACTGGAACGAGGGCCCCGGCAGACTCTGGCCCTCCCTGGCCCTTAAGTCGCTGTCAGAAACCCCATCTCGCGCTCGGATGTCCTGAATGACTGTGGCTTGCGCCTCTCTGGAAACATTTGAAATCTATCTATCCTCTACGCGTGGCCACCTAAAACCACAGGAGCTTGGGAAACACAGGGCCGCCATCCACCTCACTGGTTTTGGGAGAGAATGCTGAAAGTCTCTTGCCGACTCTCTCTTGACTTGAGTGCTTCACGGGCGTGTGGTTAAGGCGTAGTGAGACCAGATGTATGAACTCAGGCCGGGTGCTGATGGCTCACGCCTGTAACCCCAACACTTTGGGAGGCCGAGGCCGTAGGATCCCTTAGAAGAATCCCCTAACCCCGGGGAAGTTGAGGCTGCAGTGAGCCACAATGGTGTCACTGCACTCCAGTCTGGGCGAAAGACAGAGCGAGACCCTGTCACAGACAGACAGACAGACAGACAGACAGACAGACAGACAGGCACGCAGACAGGCAGGCAGGCAGGCAGGCAGGCAGGCAGGCGGGCAGGGAGACAACAGCTGTATTCTGTTCTTCTCGGGGTGGGAAGCAAAAATAACAGCAGACGGCACTTAACGTTTCTGTTGTTGTTCTTGTTTTGGACGGAGTTTTCGCTCTTGTTGCCCACGCTGGAGTGCAATGGCCACCATCTCGAGGGATCCGCCTGCCCTCGGCCTCCCAAAGTGCGGGGATGACAGGCGTGAGCGTACCGCACCCGGCTCCCCCCCCCCTCCCCCCCCAGTCCGCCCCCGAAACACCACCGCTTGTCTTCCGGACAGTTTTACGGCAGAGTGTTTGGCTGGCTTGCTGAAATTCATTCTACATAGAAATTTAGGATGTCAGCTTCTGGCCTCATGGACTCTGAGCTGAGGAGTCCCCTGGTCTGTCTATCACAGGACCGTACACGTAAGGAGTAGAAAAACCGCAATGTTCAAAATCAGTAATTTTGTGATCCAGAAATACGCGGATTCACCCAAAACACGGAAACTTTTACAAATTGTCTTAGTTAGTCCTGGTGTCTGTGTCAGTGATTCTTTTAGGTTTGGACCTTGACCGAGAGAATTTCCAGTCGGTCTCTCGTCTCTCGTCTTCGGACAGAAGTTCCAGATGATCCGATGGCTGGGGTCTTAGGCTGTGTGCCCCCAGGGGCCCTGGTCGATTAGTTGTGGGGATCGCCTGGAAGGGCGCGGTGACCCACTGTGCTGTGGGGGCCTCCATCCTTCCCCCTCCCGCCTCACCCTCCAGGCGATCCCAATTCATTCCGGGCTGACAGTCTCATTGGCAGACGTCGGGCATCACCTAGCGGCCACTGTTACTCTGAAAATGGAGGCCTCAACAGAGGAAGGAAGCTCAGGCCGCCTGCGCACAGCCTGGGGCAACTGTGTCTTCTCCACCGCCCCCGCCCCCACCTCCAAGCTCCCCCCTTCCTTGTTGCCTAGGAAATCGCCACTTTGACGACTGGGCCTGAGTGACCTTTGATCAGGCAGCATCAATCAATGAATCAATCAATCAATCAATGTAAATACAATACAATACGATACAATACAATTGTACGGGCGCGGTGGCTCACGCCTGTCATCCCAGCACTTTGGGAGGCCGAGGCTGGCAGATCACCTGAGGTCGGCAGTTCGAGACAAGACTGACCCACATGGAGAAACCCCGTCTCTACTGAAAATACAAAATTAGCCGGGCGTGGTGGCACATGCCTGTAATCCCAGCTACTCGGGAAGGGAAACGGAGGCAGGAGAATTGCTTGAACCTGGGAGGCGGAGGTCGCAGTGAGGCGAGATGGCGCCATTGCGCTCCAGTCTGAGCAACAAGAGCGGAAGTGCGTCTCCAAAAAAAAAAAAAAAAAAACCAAGAAAACAAACCAAAAAGCAAGCAAGCAAGCAAGCAAGCAAGCAAGCAAGCAAACAAACAAACAAAAAAAACACCTTTCTCTGTGAAACTGCTTTTGTCGTGTGTGTATTCGTCTCGCAGAGTTAAACCTTTCTTTTTACTCAGCAGGTTGGAAGGGTTTTTTGGTTGAATCTCTCTGTGTACATTTCGGAGACCCTTGTGTCGTATGGTGAAAAAATCTTATGTTTTCAGATAAAAACGAGAGAGAAGGTCTTCATGAAACAGCTTTGTGACGTGTGGATTCATCATACCGAGTTAAAACTGCCTTTGGATTCAGCAGTTTGGAAGCAGAATGGACATTTGGGAGCCCATTGGGGCCTGTTGTGAAAAACCGAGTATCCCCACCAGAGAAATAGAAAGAAGCTCTCTATGATACTGCTTTGTGATGTGTGGATTCATGGCACCGAATTACAACTAATTTTTGATTGAGGAGGTTTGAAGCACTCTTTCTGTAGAATCCGCGAGTATACCTTTGGGAGCCCACTGAGGCCTAGTGTGAAAAACCGAATATCCCCAAATAAAAACTAGAAAGAAGCTGTCTCTGAAACTGCTTTGTCGTGTGTGGATTCATCTCACAGAGTGAAACCTTTCTTTTGATATACCAGGTTGGAAGCGGCCCTTTTGTAGAATCTGCAAAAGGACATTTGGGAGCTATTCGAGGCCTAGGGTGAAAACCAGGAAACTGTAGATAAAAACTAACAAGAAGCTATCTGTAAAACTGCTTTTTAGCGATGTGTAGATTCCTCTTACTGAGTTAAACCTTTCTGTTGATTCAGCAGATTGGAAGCATTTTGTTGTTGTTGCTGTTGTTGTTGTTGTTGTTGTTGTTGTTGTTGTTGTTGTTGTAGTAGTATTTTTTTCTTAATATTTTTATTTTTTTTAAGACAGACTCTCACTCTGTCCCCCAGGCTGGAGTGCAGTGACACCATCTCGGCTCACTGCAACCTCTGCCTTCCAGTTGAAGGGATTCTCCTGCCTCAGCCTCCCAAGTAGTTGGGATTACAGGCACCCGCTACCAAGCCCGGCAAATTTTTTGTGTTCTTGGTAGAGATGGGGTTTCACCGTTTTGGCCAGGCTGGTCTCGAACTCCTGACCTCAGGTGATCCACCCGCCTCTGCCTCCCAAAATGCTGGGATGACAGGCGTGAGCCGCTGCACGCGGCCGATTGGAAGCAGTTCTTTGCAGAATCTTCGAAGGGACATTTGGGAGCCCTTTGTGGCTCCTGGTGAAAGTGAACATCCCCAGAGGAAAAGGAGAAAAACTGCTGCTGGTGAAACTGCTTTTTGACGTGTGGATTCACCTCGAACGGATAATTCTTTTGAACCAGGAGGTTGGAAACACGCTTTCCGTAGAATCTGTGAGGGGACATTTGGAAACCCATTGAGGCCTACGTTGGAAAACAGACTATCCACAGATTAAAACCAGAGAGAGGCTATCTGTCACATTGATTTGTGATGCGTAGATTGATCTCTTAGCGATACACCATTCTTTGGATTCATCAGGTTAGAAACACTTTTTTTGGGCAGTCTCTCTGAATGGATTTTTGGGAGTCCCTTTAGGCCTATGGTGAATCACCGAATATTCCCAGATGAAAAATAGAAAGAATGTATTTGAGAAACTGCTTTGCGATGTGTGGACTCATCCTAAAGAGTTACACCTTTCTTTTGATTAGGCAGGTTGGAGACACTCTCTTTGTAGAGATTCCAAAGGGACATCTGGGAGCCCTTGAGGCCTACGGTGAAAAACTGAATATCCCCAGACAAAGACCAGAGAGAATATGTCATTGAAACGGCTTCGTGATGTCTGGGAGCTCTCTCTCTCTCTCTCTCTCTCTCTCCCCCCCCCCCGCTTGTCTCTCTCCCTGTGTCCCTGTGTCTGTCTTCTGTCTTACTCTCTTTCTCTGCCTGTCCTTCTGTCTGTTGGTCTCTCTCTCTCTCTCTCTCTCTCTCTCTCTCTCTCTCTTCCCCCCCGTCTGTTTCTCTCTCTCTCTCTCTGTCTGTCTGTCTCTCTCTCTCTCTCTCTCTCTCTCTCTCTCTCTCTGTTTCTCACTGTCTCTCTCTGTCCGTCTCAAAAAAAAAAAAAAAAAAGGATAGATACATGCATGCATGCATGCATACATACATACATACATGCATACATGCATACGTACAATTAAAAATTTGAAATAAAATAAAAGGAATAACTAGGCCCGGCGCGGTGGCTCAAGCCTGTCATCCCAGCACTTTGGGACGCCGAGGGTGGTGGATCGCTGGATCACGAGGTGGTCAGACCAGCAGGGCCAGTATGGTGAAACCCCGTCCGTCTCTAGTCAAAATACCAAAAATTAGCCGGGCATGGTCGTGCGCGTCTGTAATCTCAGCTACTCGGGAGGCCGAGCTGAGGCAGGAGAATCACTTGAACCTGGGAGGCGGAGGTTGCAGTGAGCCGAGATCGCGCCACTGTACACCAGCCTGGGCGAGAGAGGGAGACAACCTCTCAAACAATTAAAAATAAAAGTAAAAATGAAAGTAAAATTAAAAATTAAAAAAAAAAAAGAAAAGGAAAATGAAATAATTAAAAAGTGAGTTTCCGGGAAAAGAGGGAAGAAGAAAAAAAAAGAAAAAAGAAAACAGTCCCACAGTGACATAAACACATGCCTCTCGCCTTTCGAGGCGTCAGTGATGCTACGAATGATGCGCAATTTTTTTTTTTAACTTCCTTTTATTTTATTATCATTTATTGTTTGACACGAGCCTCGGAGGCCCTCCCTCCCTCCCTCCCTCCGTCCCACTCCCTCCCTCCGTCCCACTCCCTCGTTGCCCACACAACTTCAGGAGACAGACCCTGGCTGGGCCAGATTGTTCTTCTCTTTGAGCAGTTGTTTCCCTGACTTTCTTCGTGTCTTTAACCCGTGTGGACTCTTCTGCTCGGATTTCAGAGATGGCAGCTCCACTTCAGGCCTTGTTGTTAGTGGGGGCTTTCCTGATTCTCCCCACATGTAGTGAAAGCAGGTAGATTCGCCTCGCCTCGCCTCGCCTCGCCTCGCCTCGCCTCGCCTCGCCGCCTCCTCCTCCTCTCTCTCTCTCTCTCTCTCTCTCTCTCTCTCTCTCTCGATTGCTCGCTCGCTCGCTCGCGCTCGCGCGCTCTCTCTCTCTCTCTCTCTCTGCTGCTTTCTTGCTTTTTCTTTCTGTCTCTTTCTCTCTTTCTGTCGTGCTTTCTTGCTGTCTTGTTATCTTGCTTTCTTGCTTTGTCTTTCTTCCTGTCTTTCCTCTTTCTTTTTTTTTTCTTTCTTCTCTCGCCTTTCTTTCTCGCTGTCTTTCTCCCTCTCTCTCTCTCTTTCTTCTTTCTTTCTGTCTTTCTTTCTTTCTCTCTCTCTTTCTCTCTCTCTCTTTCTTTCTTTCTTTCTTTCTTTCTTTCTTTCTTTCATTTTTTTTTCTCTCTCTCTCCCCCAGCCTCTGAAAGTGCTGGGATCACAGGCGTCAGCCACCGCGCCTGGCCTATTTGCTTATGTTATGTTACCTTATTTTTTATTTATTCATTTTTATCTGTTTATTCATGTGTATGCATATAAATTTTTTTCTATTTTAATGTAGTTTTATATGTTATACCTATATACAAATGTAAGTACTTATATTGATATTTGTCTTCTCTTCTCTTCTCTTTTCTTCCTTTCTCTCCTTTAGGTTTTCCTTCCTTTCTTTCTTTCTCTGTTTCCTTCTTTATGTTTTCCTGCCTGCCTGCCCGCCCGCCCGCCCGCCCTCCCTCCCTCCCTCCCTCCCTCCCTCCCTCCTTCTCTGTCTGGATTCAGGAAGAGCCTACGCATTCTGTGTCTCCCTGTGTCCTCAACGACCCGCGACCGAGTCCTTGCTTGTTGTTTCTCCCACCGAGATGCCTCTCCGAACATCCACACGCCGTGGGTTGTCTTCTGACTGTGTCGCGGTCCATGCAGAGACAGGGTTTGGGGACCGTTTCTGTGGGGTTGGGGTACAGGGGCTGCGTTTTCGGCCTCGGGATAGCGTCTCTCGACTCACGGTTTCGGTTTTGCGGTCCGCGGGCCGGCCTGCCATCCGGATCTGTCTTGGTGACGTTCGCGACGGTTGTCGGACTCCATCTGGCGGCCGCTTTTATATCGTTCCCTTGGCTTCCGGAGCTGCGGTGGCAGCTGCCGAGGGAGGGGACCGTCCCCGCTGTGAGCTAGGCAGAGCTCCGGAAAGACCGCGGTCGTCAGCCGGGCTGTCCCGGTCGCGCCAGAGCTCTGGCGCGTCACTTGTGAGTCAGAGCTCAGGCGTGCAGGCTTATGTGGGGAGAGGTTGTCGCTGCGCTTTCGGGCCAGAGCCGGGTGTGGGGCTGCCGGGGTTGGTCGACCAGCACGCCGCGGCTCCCGAGGCCTGACCCGCGACCCGCGGGGACCCACCGGGCTTGGGGCGGGAGGCTGGGGACACCCTTCCCGGCCCGGTCGCGGGCCCGCGCGCATCCTGGCCGTCTGAGGCAGCGGCCGAATTTTTTCTCCAAGTCCCCGTGGGGAGCCGGGGACCGTCCTGCCTCGTCCCCCGGGTGCCGGGGAGCGGTCCCTCTGCCGTGACCTGTTGTTTGCAAGTCCCCGTGGGGAGTCGGAGAGCGCTCCCTGAGCGCGCGTGCGGCCCGAGAGGTCACACCTGGCCGGCCTTCGGTCCCTCGTGTGTCCCGGTCGTACGAGGGGACGGCCGAAAACGCTTCCGAGTCTCGCTCTGGAGACTCGGGCCGGCCCCTGCGTGGCACGGGTGGCCGGGAGGACGTCCCTGGCCCGGCGCTGCTCCGGCGTGTGTCCTGGGGTCGACCAGAGGGCCCTGGGTGCTCCGTGTCTGGCTGCGATGGTGGCGATTTTGGGGACAGATGCCCGTGTCGCGGGTTCCCTGGGCCGGCGGCGTGGTCGGTGACTCGACCTCCTGTCTCCTGGGGAGGTATATGTTTCACTCCGAGCCGGCATTTTGGGCCACCGGGTTATTGCTGACACGCTGTCCTCTGGCGACCTGTCGCTGGAGAGGTTGGGTCTCTTGGATGCGTCGCGGGTCTTCGGCCTCCCGGTGACCCGGCTAGCCGGCCCTGCTCGTGCTTGAGCCGCCTGCTGGGGCCCGTGTGCCCGGTCTCTCATGCATCCGAGCGTCCCAGCTCCCGGTGCCGCCTTGGGTCCGGGTCTCTGACCCACCTGGGGGCGGCGGGGAAGGTGGCGCGGGCTTACCGTGCCACCGTGCGCTCCCCGCTGCGGGCACCTGGGGCGGCCGTGACAACCCCACTCCCGCTGGCTCCGTGCCGTGCGTGTCAGGCATTCCTCGTCTCTGCCGGGTTGTCTGCCGCCCCTGTCCTGGGGCTGGGGATGGCCAGGCTGATCTGCTCGCTGGCCTCTGGGGAGGCTGTGGCTGGCCGGCCGACCCTGCTCCGGGGATGCTTTCCCTGATCGATGTGGTGATGTCACGCTCTCCCGGGCCGGGACCGAGCCGCGACGGGCGAGGGGCGGGCATTCGTGGTGAATGAGACCCGTTCTTCTCGTCCCGCCCGCGGGGTTTCCCCCGTCTCCCATCCCCGCCTGTGGGCGGTGCGTTGGGAGGCACTGGGGTGCGGAACCCGGCCCGACCTCGCTGTCCCGACCCCGCCGCCTGCCTCGTGGCGTCCGGCGTGGGTCGGCGGGGGTCCTCTGACGCAGCAGGCACCCCTCGCTTTCGCCTCTTGTGGTCGTCGCCTCGTGGGCCGCCCCCCTCCGCGGCGGTGGGGGTGCTGTCCCGCTGGCCCGCCGTGCTGCCCTCTCGGGTATTGCACGAGCGCTGGCTCCGCCTGGGCCTTTGCGGTGCTCCTGGAGCGCCCCGGGCTGTCTCTCAGGTGCCCGAGGCCGAGCGGTGGTGTGTCGCTCCCGCCCCCAGCGCCCCCTCCTCCGGTCGCCGCCGTGGTGTCCGCGCGTGGGTCCTGAGGGAGCGCGTTGGCTGTGCGGGTCGAGGCGGTTGAGTGAGACGCGCCCCTCCCACGCGGGGAAGGGCGCCGCCTGGTCTGGCGAGCGCACGTCCCGTGCTCCCCTCTGGCGGGTGAGCGCGGGCCGTGTGAGCGGTTGCGGTGGGCTCGGGCCGGCCACGCGTGCGCCGGCCGGCCGCCGAGGGGCTGCCGTTCTGCCTCCGATCGGTCGTGTGTGGGTTAACTGGAGGCGCCTTGCCTCACAGAAAGGAGGTGGGTGGACGGCGGGGGGCCTTGGGGGCTGTGCGCACGCGCGCCGGCCGGGCCCCTGCCCTGACCGCAAACGCTCAAGGTTGCCGCAGGTTTCTTCTCGCGCCGCAGGCCCCCTCCCTTCCCCAGGCGTCCCTGAGTGCCTCTGCGGGCCCGACGAGGGGCGACTGGCGGGTGGGGAGCGTGACCCACCCTCGGTGAGAAAGCCTTCTCTAGCGATCCGAGAGGTGTGCCTTGGGGTACCGGATCCCCCGGCCCGCCGCCTCTCTCTGTGTTGTGGTAGCGCTGCCGTAGCGACTCGCCTGCAGAGAACCCTCCTCCTCCGCTGTCCCCGCCTCGACGGGATGAGGTGGGGGGACAGTGAGGGTTCCGCCGGACCCCGCGGTGGGGGCCGAGCGCGCGGCTCGTCGTCTACTGTGGCCCGCGCCTCCCCCTTCCGAGTTGGGGGAGGATCCCGCTGGGCCGGGCCCGACGTCCTAGCGGATGGGAAGGCTGCTGCGAGCGGCGGGTGCGCGTGGCACTCCGTCTGGCGCGCGACGCCGCTCCCCGCTGTGAGCCGGCTCTCCGCCCGCTCCCGTGCCGAGCCGCGACCGCTGCCGATGACCGCGTTCGCGTGGCGCGGGGTGTGGGGCCGCCTGGTCCTTGGGGAGCGAGCCGTCCCCACGGGGCGGCGCGCCGGTCTCCCGGAGCGGGACCGGGTCCGGGACGGACGAGAAACGGGCGACATGTGGCCCCTGGTGTTGGGCTTGTGGCTGAGGTTGCTTCGGGGCCGCCGGTGGTGGGACCCGGGGCTCGTGAGGGGGTTGCTCGGTGGGCTGCCCAAGGGCCGTTCGGCGTCCCAGGCGGGGCGCCGCGGGACCGCCCTCGTGTCTGTGGCGGTGGGATCCCGTGGCCGTGTTTTCCTGGTGGCCCGGCCGTGCCTGAGGGTTGCTTGCCCGAGTTAGCCCCCTGCGGGTTCCCCGTGCCCTTGTCTCCGTGGCCCCCTGGCTCCTTGCCTGCCTTGTGCTCCTTTTCCCTGTCCGCCGCCTGCCGATCCTCTCTTCCCCGAGCGGCTCACCGGCTTTTATGCTGTTGGCCGCCCCGTCTGGGCCCGAACCCGGCTCCGCCTTCTGGGGGCGTCGCCGCCGCCGGCCACGCTGGTTGGCCCGGTGTCCGCGTACCCACGGCGCGCGCCTTCGGGGCCAGGTCGGTGGCGGCCCGGTGGGCGCCCGGAGGGTTTGGGTCGGCCTTGCGGTGCGTGTGGGGGGAAAAGCGGGTTCCGGGGGCTCTGGCCGCGTGCGACTGGGCGTGGCGGTGGGGGAGCCGCAGGGATCG
>NC_088384.1:41125000-41135000 GCF_037993035.2 Macaca fascicularis
CTCTTAAAAACGTTTCAAAAAGAAAAATAAAAGGAAAGTCATCAAGTCGTCACAACTTACCCTACTAAAATGCATGTTACAGAACCTTACAAAAGGTTTTGCAGGAGATTATAGAGTTCAGTTAACCCCCTAGAGGTCACGAACTCTGGGTGAATTAGAATTGCCCTCTTCTGCTGTTGGATGGCCCACGGAAGGAACTATAGGCAGAGCACAATTGGCCGTGTAGTTCAGGTGGTGACGGGGTCGGAGGACAGCCTGTGTACCTAGATCAAATTCCTTTATAGGGACTCATGGCGAAATAGATTATAGACAAAGCCAGCGTTAATTTAGCCCTGTTTAACAACTTTGTGCAAAATAGCCAAAAGTAAAAGTAAGAGCGGCTTCGCCGGCAGACACACAGTTTTTTTAAAAAGGGAGTCCCAGGAAACGGCAAGAGAAGCCAGTTTTTACGGGAGCCGCGAGAGATAACACAGATTCTTTCTCCATGTTTCCCAGCCTACCCCGCTTCACCGAGGCCAACAACCCCCTCAGAAATGAGATTCAGGAGCTGACACGCCCCAGGTCTCACCTCGAAGGGAAGGATCGGAGCCTCCAGAGGCCAAGGAAAGAAGTCGAGATAGTCAAGTGGGCCATCTCAGATCTGGTCTTACTCGAGCTCTGTAAATGCCTCTCAGGGAGATACGAGGACCTGTCTATTATAATGACCAGGCCCACATCCCGGGGGGAGGGGGGTGGGCAACAGACTTTCATCTATCAGCCCTTTTCAACCATTGAGCTACTAAACTGGGAACACCCTGAACCCACCGCCTTGCTCCCGACAGCTAGAGCCCTGTCGAGCATGACTGTGTAGAGGTGTTGGACTCCAGTGTACTCTAGCAGATCTGACCTCCGGGACCAGCCTTGGGCATCAGTACACTAGGAGCTATGCGTGGACGGGAACAGCTTCACCAACCCACGAGGGGAGAGATGTGCAGAATATGCGGTGGTAACCCTGGACGCTGTCGTTAAGCTGGGCTCATTGCTTTAATCCGGGCCTTAGAACTCGGTGAGGGTAAGACTGTAAACATTTACACTGACTCTCGGTATGCCTGTTTCACCCTCCAAGTGTATAAAGAAAAGAGCCTGTTAAACTCTAGAAAACAGGGAAAAGAGCAAAAGAAAAAGAAAGACTAAAAGCAAGTGTAAAGATAGAGAATCAAAAGAAAACAGGAGAGACAGACAGCAGTGCGTGGGCGGGGGCAGGGCCCGTGCCGTTTCTCGGGCCCCACCAGCTGGCCGTAGGAGCGTGAGAACGCGGGGGGGGGGGGGGGGGGGCGGAAAGCAGCATTGTGAGAGGCCGCGGACGTGGATGTAGACATGACCGAAGTCAAGTTAGGCAAGGATTCCAGAGCCGGACAAGGCTAGAGAGAGATTAATGTGCGAGATGGAAAAAAAAAAAAAAAAAGACTCTAGAAGGGTAAATGTTCAGAAGGCAATACAGGAAATGGCCAAGGCCGCAAGACAAAGAGGCCATCGGCCAAGGGCTGCTGCACCTTGGAGGAACCAGACACTCATCTGATCAGGCTGACAGGAGCTGAAGAATGTAAAGACTAGGGCAGACTAGGCACCTTCTCATTAGGCTCCCAGGAGCCCATGGTCACATTAGAAGTTACAAACAGCAAGACTCTGCCGTATCTGGATTCCAATTTCTCACTGAAGGCTCAGCCACTAGATACAGTGACAAAGGGGCGGAGTGGGGGTGGGGATGGGGGGAGGGGGGAACTCCTCCTCTAAGAAACTGAAACAGGAAAAAGAGCCATACCTTGTGAAAACTTGCTTATAGACTTTACAGGACTGCCCCCTGCTGGAGGCTAGTGCTTGTTTGCACCTTTTCAGGGTAAGTTACAGTTTTCCCCACCAGGACAGAAAAAGTACAAGAAGTGACTAAAGTACTGTTAAAAGACATTATCCCCAGGTTTAAGACTACCTCTGATTTTAAAGTCAGACAATAGGCCAGCATTTGTAGCTGTAGCTGGAATAGTGCAAGATTTAACAAGACTGTTAACAATACAACAGAGGTTACACGCAGCCTATCGGCCACAAAGTTCAACAAAAGGTGGAACGCATGAACTGGACACTCGAGCGAGCAGCTACTGGCGACCAAAAAACAAAACGAAAAAAAAAGGGTTGCCATATATAGATATAGATAGATAGACAGATAGATAGATAGATAGATAGATAGATAGATAGATAGATAGATGTATATATATATACACACACACACACACACACATACACACACACACACACAGATATAGATATAGATATAGATATAGATATAGATATATAGATATATGCCAGGAAATTCACTTAAGATAAAATCAGGTTTTTGCCTACGGTCCTCCTCCGAGTCAGGTGCACCCCTACCAAACAAACTAGGTATCTGCCCTGTAAGATTGTGTTCAGTTGGCCACCCGCAAATCGTAGGTCAAATAAAAGGTGACCTCCGGAAACTAAAGAAATTAACCTTTAAAAGGCAAATGCAGCCTTTCAAAATAGCCATACGAAGTGTTCATAATTAAATGAAGAAAAATAATGCCTACGAGCCTGACACCCATTTAAATCTAGGGACTCTGTTTAAAGTAAAACCTAATTTTTCTACAACCCATATAGGATGAGCCCTATACTGTAACCTTGTCCACTCCCACTGCTGTTAAAGTTGCAGGTGTTGCGTCTTGGATCCACCACAGTCAGCTAACACCGACAGCTCAGGACAAGTGGACCGGCTAACAGGACGCAGATCATCCAGCCCGGCTGATCCTGAGACGAGACCAAGCTGCTGCTGAGGACCACAAGCCCTGCTCTAGTCACACACCGGCAGCTGACTAGTCTATGCACGGCCGAAGCTTGAGGACTCATCAAGCAAGTCAATGTAGTTAAAAATCTTAAGACAGATAGTTTTCCTAGAATACTAACTGTTTTCCTATTGTTCTGTCGCTGTATTCAACCTTTTTCCCAGGTAAGGACCTCTTTCGTCCTTGCTGGATATGAATATGCTATACATTGCTTTGTTGTTGTTACCACCCCCCCCCCCCCCCACCCATAACCATGCTAGAAGAAACACCTATGTAAGGTGTCCCCACTGTACACGTACTGCTTAGGAAACCCAGACCCGTCCAGCCCAGCAACGATCGCAAGGTCTTTCAGTCATTCTTTAAACATATAAACCAGAAGTTACCAGAACCTCCTCCTTTAGCCAAAAATTTAAAAAATAAAAATAAAAAAACAGAAAAAAACCTATTTCCTCAGTAGGCTGAAAACATTGCTGGCAGCCTAGATGTTTCTTCATGTTATGTTGATAGAAGGGCTCACGTAAGAGACCAATGGCCTGGAGAAGCAGAAGGGTTAATGCCTCAAGATAACTTGACTTTAACCAACTCTTTCCCCAAACAGACGCCGCAAGTTCAAGCGTCGGGCTCGTAAAAACTTCTCTGATTAAAAAATACTGTTTTACTTGCTAAAAAAAGGTTTTAAGGCCCAGTTAAAAACTAACCTGCTTAAGACATGACAAAGTTAGTACATGTGCCTGTTCAGGTTTAACACAGGTTTGATCCTAGGTCTTCATTTAGAAAAGAGTTTCCAGCTGTAGAAAATGTAAAACCCTCACTGTAAGTGTATTACTTGTAATAGAAACTTGCTGGCCGGGCGCGGTGGCTCAAGCCTGTCATCCCAGCACTTTGGGAGGCCGAGACGGGCGGATCACGAGGTCAGGAGATCGAGACCATCCTGGCTAACACGGTGAAACCCCGTCTCTACTAAAAAATACAAAAAAACTAGCCGGGTGAGGTGGCGGGCGCCTGTAGTCCCAGCTACTCAGGAGGCTGAGGCAGGAGAATGGCGTGAACCCGGGAGGCGGAGGCTGCAGTGAGCTGAGATCCGGCCACTGCACTCCAGCCTGGGTGACAGAGCAAGACTCCGTCTTAAAAAAAAAAAAAAAAAAAAAAAAAAGACCCAAAAAGTAAAAATGAAAGGGAACCCGCCCACTAATTAGTGAAAATTCTCAAAGTGGGGGATGAGGAAGGAGACCTCTACTGCTCCTGCTGCCCTCCTCCCCCCACCTTGCCTAGTTCACAAGACAGGAGGAAAGAGAGAAAGCAAAACGTTAGAAACAAACAAAAGTCAGATAAATAGCCAGACAACCTTGGCACCACCACCAGGCCGTAGGAGTTAAAAAAAAAAAAAAAAAAAGTAATACTAATAACATCGGCCCCTGACCTAAACTACTTGTGTTATCTGTAAATTCCTGACACTATGAAAAAAAGGGTTGTAAAACTTTTTGTTCTGTCTGTCCTTCCTTCCTTCCTTCCTTCCTTCCTTCCTTCCTTCCTTCCTTCCTTCCTTCCTTCTTTCATCCCACCTCGGCCTCCCAAAGTGCTGGGATTACTGGCGTGAGGCACCATGCCTGCTTGGCCTAAAGAGACACCTATTGAAAGTAAGACATAGAGAGCTCCTTGCAGTGATCTGATTGATTGCTTGACTGATTTACAGACGGCGTCTCACTCTGTCACCCTGGCAGTGGTGCCATCAAAACCAAACTCACTGCAGTGTGGACGCTCCTGGACTCAAGCGATCCTTCCACCTCAGCCTCCAGAGTGTAGTGCCTGGGACCATGGGGCACGCGCCACTGTGCCCAGATGATTTTCAATTTTTATTGTTTTATTTTTCTTTTTCCCGAGACAGAGTTTCGCTCTTGTTGCCCAGACTGGAGTGCAATGGCGCGGATCTCGGCTCACCGCAACTTCTGCCTCCCGGGTTCAAGAGATTCTCCTGAGTCTGCCTCCCGAGTAGTAGCTCGGGTTGCAGGTATGCACCACCACGTCTGGTTGATTTTGTATTTTTACTAGAGACGGGGCTTCTACCATGTTGGTCAGGCTGGTCTCCAACTCCCGACCTCAGGTGATTCTCCCTCCCCGGCCTCCCAAAGTGCTGGGACGGCAGGCGTCAGCCGCCGCGCCCGGCCTTCCTTTTCAAATGTTTTTGCACAGACAGGGTCTCATCATGTTGTTGCAAGCCTTCTGCCCCGGCGTCCCAAAGTGCTCGCGTGACGGGCGTGAGCCACTGCGCCTGGACTCCGGGGAATGATTCACGACCACGACCGCTGTACTAACTATTTATTTCTTATTTATTTATTTATTTATTTATTTATTTTTTATTATTATTATTATCTTAAAATTATTATTATTTTTTTGAGACGGAGTTTCGCTCTGGGCGAGGCGGGGCGGGGCGAGGCGAGGCGAGGCGAGGCGAGGCGTGTCGCTTTGGAAACCGCAGCACCGCCTTCTAAAGCCCCATTCGAATGCACAAAGCCCTGTTCCCTTCCCGGACTGGGAGCTGATGCCTTCCATAGCCTTGGGCTTCTCTCCATTCAGAAGCTTTTACAGGCGCAACCCCACCCAGAGGCTAGCTGCGGTTGAGGATTGGGGGTGTGCTGGGGCTGGAAAGTCGGTCCCCTATTTTTGCTAGCTCGGCCACGACATCCCCCGACCCCTATCGCTTGCTCACCCTTTCAGATCCCTTGCCTCCACCGTCTTGGAGGCTGACCTCTGACTTTAATATCTGCCTTTCTTCCTGTCTTGGGTTTGAGGAGGGGGGGCAGGAATGAGGGTGTGTGTGGGGAGGGGGTGTGGGGTGTGGACGGAGGGGAGCGTCCTAAGGGTCGATTTCGTGTCATGCCTCTTTCACCGCCACCGCCGAAGATGAAAGCAACGATCAGCTAAAGACCGCGTGTTCTCATCTATAACTGGGAACTAAATAATGAGAACTCGTGGGCAGAACGAGGGGGACGAGAGAGGCGGGAGCCTACTTGAGGGAGGAGGTGTGGAAGGAGAGACATCTTCAGGGAAAAACAAAACAAAACAAAACAAAACAAAAAACCAAACCACGAAAACTGTCGGGTACTGCGCTGAGTTATCCGGGTGATGAAATCATCTGCACACTGAACCCCCAAGTCAGAAGTTTACTTGTGTAACAATCTTGCACATGTGTGCTTGAACAAGACATAAAAGTTGGGGGGGGGGGGAGAGAGAGAGAGAGAGAGAGAGAGAGAGAGAGAGAGAGAGAGAGACAGAGACAGAGAGAAGGAAACACCACCTCCTTGACCTGAGTCAGGGGGTTTCCGGTCTGGTGGCGGAACGTTCAGTGACAATGGAGTATTTTGGCCTGTTCTTTTTTTGTGCGTTTGCTATTTTTTTTGCTGCTGTTGTTGTTGTTGTTTTAAGACAGAGTCTCACTCAGCCACCCAGCCTGGAGTGCGGTGGTGCGATTCGGCTCACTGCAACCACCGTCTCCCAGGTTCAAGCGATTCTCCCGTCTCAGCCTCCTGAGCAGCTGGGATTACAGGCACCCACCATCATGCTCCGAAGATGTTTCTATGTTAGTAGAGACGGAGTTTCACCATGTGGGCCAGGCTGCTCTTGAACTCCTGACCTCAGGTGATCCGCCCACCTCGGCCTCCCAAAGTGCTGGGATTACATGTGTGAGCCACTGCGCCCGGTGGCGGTCCCTGTGTTTTGTTTTCTTTTTTCTTTTTTCTTTT
The DNA here is from genome assembly GCF_037993035.2 of Macaca fascicularis. Classification (NCBI taxonomy): domain Eukaryota; kingdom Metazoa; phylum Chordata; class Mammalia; order Primates; family Cercopithecidae; genus Macaca; species Macaca fascicularis. Next base: position 41,131,575 of record NC_088384.1, read on the forward strand.
TTTTTTTTCTTCTTTCTTTCTTTCTTTCTTTCTTTCTTTCTTTCTTTCTTTCTTTTTTGGTAGGGAGGGACTGAGTCTCTCTCAGTCTGTCACCCAGGCGGGGGTGCAGTGGCACTCCCTCGGCTCACTGCAACCTCTGCCTCCCGGATTCCAGTGATTCTTCTTCAGTGGCTGGGATTACAGGCGCACACCACCACATCCGGCTAATTTTTGTATTTTGAGTAGAGACGGGGTTTCTCCATGTTGGCCGCACTGGTCTCGAACTCCTGACCTCAAGTGATCCGTTCTCCTGGGCCTCCCAAAGTGCGAGGACGACAGGCCTGAGCCGCCGGGATTTCAGCCTTTAAAAGTGCCGGCCCTACCACCTTTCGCTGTGGACGTTACGCTCTGAATGACGTGCCATCTCTGCCATAGGTTGACTCCCTGAGTCCCCTCTGCCATTTCACTCCATCCTGGGACGCAAGAGCGAAACTCCATCCCGCCACCTCCTCGTGCAAAACAAAACAAAACGAAACAAAACAAAACAAAACAAAAAAAGAAACTCTACACATGACCTGTAAGTGTCTGTTCCTGTGAGTGATTTCTGAGATACGGCACTGTAGACTGAACGCAGTGGCTCACGTCTGTCATCCTAGTACTTTGGGAGGCTGAGGCGGGCGGATCGCCAGGTCAGGAGATCGAGACCATCCTGGCTAACATGGTGAAACCCCGTCTCTACTAAAAAAACAAACGAATTATCTGGGTGTAGTGGCCGGCGCCTGTAGTCCCAGCTACTCGGGAGGTTGAGGCCGGAGAATGGTGTGAACCCGGGAGGCGGAGGTTGCAGGGAGCTGCGATCGCGCCACTGCACTCCAGCCTGGGTGACAGAGCAAGACTCCGTCTCAAAAAAATAAAAAAATAAAAAAAGAAGAAAGAAAGAAAGAAAGAAAGAAAGAAAGAAAGAAAGAAAGAAAGAAAGAAGGAAAGAAAGAAGGAAAGAAAGAGGAAATGAAAGAAATGGCACTGTATCGCTATTGGGCTAGGACCCTCTCTCTTTCTGTCTGTTCCTCTCTGTCTCTCTCTGTCCGTTTCTGTCTTTCCTGTCTCTCTCACTGTGTCTGTCTTCTGTCTTACTCTCTTTCTTTGCCTGTCTGTCTGTCTACCTCTCTCTCTCTCTCTCTCTCTGTCTGTTTCTCTCCGTCTCTCACTGTCCGTCTATGTCTTTCTCTGTCACTCTCTTTATCTGTCTGCCTGTCCCTCTCTTTCTCTCTGTCTCTCTGTCTCTCTGTCTGTCTCTCTCTCTCTCTCTCTCTCTCTCTACCTGTGTCTCTCACTCACTGTGTCTGTCTTCTGTCTTACTCTCTTTTTTGCCTGTCTGTCTGTCTCTGTCTGTCTCTCTCCCTCTCTCCCCCTCCCTGTCTAGTCTGTTTCTCTCTCTCTCTCTCTCTCTCTCTCTCTCTCGCTCTCGCTCTCGCTCTCGCTCTCGCTCTCTCGCTCTCTCGCTCTTTCTGTCCGTTTCTCTCTGTCTCTGTCTGTCGATCTCTCTTTTTCTACGTCTGTCTCTTTGTCTGTCAGATTCCCCCGTCCCAGAGAGGGCCCTGCCCCTTCCACCAAAGTGAGAAGTGCGTGCTTAGAGAGGCCGAGAGGAATCTACACAGACGGGCCTTGCCGGGCTTCCCCACTGGGTGCATGATTTCGGGAGATCGAGGCCGGGTCCCCACTTGGATGGAAGGGCCATTTGCAGACCTTTCTCTCTGTCACCTGTGATGTCCAAACTTCTCGTATTTCCCTGATAAGCTCCTCGACTTTAAAATAAACGGCTAAGGCCGGGCACGGTGGCTCATGCCCGTCATCCCAGCATTTTGGAAGGCCGAGGCGGGTGGATCACCTGAGGTCGGGAGTTCGAGGCCAGCCTGACCCACATGAAGAAACCCCGTCTCTACTAAAAATACAAAATTAGCCGGGCATGGGGGCGCAGGCCTGTAATCCCAGCTACTCGGGAGGCAGACGCAGGAGAATCGCTGGAACCTGGCAAGCGGAGGTTGCAGTGAGCCGAGATCGCGCCATTGCACTCCAGCCTGGGCAGCAAGAGCGAAACTCCGTCCCACCGCGCGCGCACACGCACACACACACACACACACACACACACACACACACACACGAAAAAAAGGGGAAAAAAAATAGAAAAAGGAAAATTCTTCACACGTGACCCATAAGTGTGTGTTCCCACGAGTGATTTCCAAGCAATGGCACCGTAGGGGCTGAACGCGGTGGCTCACGTCTGTCACCCCAGCAGTTTGGGAAGCCGAGGCGGGCGGATCAGGAGGTCAGGAGTTCAAGACCAGCCTGGCCCACGTGGTGAAACCCCGTCTCTACTAAAACTACAAAACTGAGTCGGGTGCGGTGGGGCAGACCCCTGTGATCCCAGCTACTCGGGAGTCGGAGGCGGGAGAATCGCTTGAACCTGGGAGGCGGGGGTTGCCGTGAGCCGAGATCGTGCCACAGCGCTACAGCTTGGGCTGCAGAGTGAGTGAGACTCTGTCTCAAAGTTAAATAAATAAATAAATAAATAGCAAGCGAGAAAGAGAAAATGAAAGAAATGGCACTGTATCACTACTCGGCTAGGATGGCGGTGATGTTCTTGTGGGGAGACACCGCGTGGGGCGATGTGTAGTGTGCGGACTCCGATCTTCGTGGTGGGATGTGGATGCTCCGCGATTCACCGTACTGACTAGATTCATGACTGATTCACGACAGGGTGGACTTTGGGGAACACGGTTGAGAAATGGGTACTTCGGGAGCAAAATCTTGCCCCGGAACAGGAAGGGAGTGTGATGTGCACTGCTTTCCCCGTGAAATCCACGCCGTGTCCGGGAGCGTGGATGTCATGCACTAACACTCGTTCAGGGATTGCCTCTCTGAGGTCGTGGGTCTGGAGTCCACTCTGACACGCTAATGACCGCACTTGTGTCTTTGGTAGCTCCCACCTCCACCCCTGGCGTCCTCCACGCGCCCCGCACCCCTGGTCCTCTCTTCTCTCTGGGGCAATGGAAGTGCCAGGTGATCCCAGGGGCAGAAACTTTGGCTGTGCCCCTGGGGGTTCTGGTCGGCCAGTCGCGGGCATCGCGTGGGAGGACTCCCTGGGCCCGGAAATGGCCTGGTCTGAGAGGGATCCGGGAGACGCCGGCGACGCGGTGTGCCTCCGCCGCATCCCCCTCCCCAACCTCCACCCCGACCCAGAGCGATCCATCCTTCACTTCTTTTCCGTGATGACTGACACTTGCAGGCATCGGTTGTCTTCGGGCATCACCTAGCGGCCACTGTTACTGAAAGTCGAGGTGGCACGGAGGGAGGTCTCGCCGAAACTTCACCGAGCCCGGGGCAACCGGTTTCTCGCCCTCCCTTCTGGAGGCCCCTCCCTCTCTCCCTCGTTGCCTAGGTAACCTC
>NC_088384.1:41140000-41147500 GCF_037993035.2 Macaca fascicularis
TTGGACGGAGTTTTCGCTCTTGTTGCCCACGCTGGAGTGCAATGGCCACCATCTCGAGGGATCCGCCTGCCCTCGGCCTCCCAAAGTGCGGGGATGACAGGCGTGAGCGTACCGCACCCGGCTCCCCCCCCCCTCCCCCCCCAGTCCGCCCCCGAAACACCACCGCTTGTCTTCCGGACAGTTTTACGGCAGAGTGTTTGGCTGGCTTGCTGAAATTCATTCTACATAGAAATTTAGGATGTCAGCTTCTGGCCTCATGGACTCTGAGCTGAGGAGTCCCCTGGTCTGTCTATCACAGGACCGTACACGTAAGGAGTAGAAAAACCGCAATGTTCAAAATCAGTAATTTTGTGATCCAGAAATACGCGGATTCACCCAAAACACGGAAACTTTTACAAATTGTCTTAGTTAGTCCTGGTGTCTGTGTCAGTGATTCTTTTAGGTTTGGACCTTGACCGAGAGAATTTCCAGTCGGTCTCTCGTCTCTCGTCTTCGGACAGAAGTTCCAGATGATCCGATGGCTGGGGTCTTAGGCTGTGTGCCCCCAGGGGCCCTGGTCGATTAGTTGTGGGGATCGCCTGGAAGGGCGCGGTGACCCACTGTGCTGTGGGGGCCTCCATCCTTCCCCCTCCCGCCTCACCCTCCAGGCGATCCCAATTCATTCCGGGCTGACAGTCTCATTGGCAGACGTCGGGCATCACCTAGCGGCCACTGTTACTCTGAAAATGGAGGCCTCAACAGAGGAAGGAAGCTCAGGCCGCCTGCGCACAGCCTGGGGCAACTGTGTCTTCTCCACCGCCCCCGCCCCCACCTCCAAGCTCCCCCCTTCCTTGTTGCCTAGGAAATCGCCACTTTGACGACTGGGCCTGAGTGACCTTTGATCAGGCAGCATCAATCAATGAATCAATCAATCAATCAATGTAAATACAATACAATACGATACAATACAATTGTACGGGCGCGGTGGCTCACGCCTGTCATCCCAGCACTTTGGGAGGCCGAGGCTGGCAGATCACCTGAGGTCGGCAGTTCGAGACAAGACTGACCCACATGGAGAAACCCCGTCTCTACTGAAAATACAAAATTAGCCGGGCGTGGTGGCACATGCCTGTAATCCCAGCTACTCGGGAAGGGAAACGGAGGCAGGAGAATTGCTTGAACCTGGGAGGCGGAGGTCGCAGTGAGGCGAGATGGCGCCATTGCGCTCCAGTCTGAGCAACAAGAGCGGAAGTGCGTCTCCAAAAAAAAAAAAAAAAAAACCAAGAAAACAAACCAAAAAGCAAGCAAGCAAGCAAGCAAGCAAGCAAGCAAGCAAACAAACAAACAAAAAAAACACCTTTCTCTGTGAAACTGCTTTTGTCGTGTGTGTATTCGTCTCGCAGAGTTAAACCTTTCTTTTTACTCAGCAGGTTGGAAGGGTTTTTTGGTTGAATCTCTCTGTGTACATTTCGGAGACCCTTGTGTCGTATGGTGAAAAAATCTTATGTTTTCAGATAAAAACGAGAGAGAAGGTCTTCATGAAACAGCTTTGTGACGTGTGGATTCATCATACCGAGTTAAAACTGCCTTTGGATTCAGCAGTTTGGAAGCAGAATGGACATTTGGGAGCCCATTGGGGCCTGTTGTGAAAAACCGAGTATCCCCACCAGAGAAATAGAAAGAAGCTCTCTATGATACTGCTTTGTGATGTGTGGATTCATGGCACCGAATTACAACTAATTTTTGATTGAGGAGGTTTGAAGCACTCTTTCTGTAGAATCCGCGAGTATACCTTTGGGAGCCCACTGAGGCCTAGTGTGAAAAACCGAATATCCCCAAATAAAAACTAGAAAGAAGCTGTCTCTGAAACTGCTTTGTCGTGTGTGGATTCATCTCACAGAGTGAAACCTTTCTTTTGATATACCAGGTTGGAAGCGGCCCTTTTGTAGAATCTGCAAAAGGACATTTGGGAGCTATTCGAGGCCTAGGGTGAAAACCAGGAAACTGTAGATAAAAACTAACAAGAAGCTATCTGTAAAACTGCTTTTTAGCGATGTGTAGATTCCTCTTACTGAGTTAAACCTTTCTGTTGATTCAGCAGATTGGAAGCATTTTGTTGTTGTTGCTGTTGTTGTTGTTGTTGTTGTTGTTGTTGTTGTTGTTGTTGTAGTAGTATTTTTTTCTTAATATTTTTATTTTTTTTAAGACAGACTCTCACTCTGTCCCCCAGGCTGGAGTGCAGTGACACCATCTCGGCTCACTGCAACCTCTGCCTTCCAGTTGAAGGGATTCTCCTGCCTCAGCCTCCCAAGTAGTTGGGATTACAGGCACCCGCTACCAAGCCCGGCAAATTTTTTGTGTTCTTGGTAGAGATGGGGTTTCACCGTTTTGGCCAGGCTGGTCTCGAACTCCTGACCTCAGGTGATCCACCCGCCTCTGCCTCCCAAAATGCTGGGATGACAGGCGTGAGCCGCTGCACGCGGCCGATTGGAAGCAGTTCTTTGCAGAATCTTCGAAGGGACATTTGGGAGCCCTTTGTGGCTCCTGGTGAAAGTGAACATCCCCAGAGGAAAAGGAGAAAAACTGCTGCTGGTGAAACTGCTTTTTGACGTGTGGATTCACCTCGAACGGATAATTCTTTTGAACCAGGAGGTTGGAAACACGCTTTCCGTAGAATCTGTGAGGGGACATTTGGAAACCCATTGAGGCCTACGTTGGAAAACAGACTATCCACAGATTAAAACCAGAGAGAGGCTATCTGTCACATTGATTTGTGATGCGTAGATTGATCTCTTAGCGATACACCATTCTTTGGATTCATCAGGTTAGAAACACTTTTTTTGGGCAGTCTCTCTGAATGGATTTTTGGGAGTCCCTTTAGGCCTATGGTGAATCACCGAATATTCCCAGATGAAAAATAGAAAGAATGTATTTGAGAAACTGCTTTGCGATGTGTGGACTCATCCTAAAGAGTTACACCTTTCTTTTGATTAGGCAGGTTGGAGACACTCTCTTTGTAGAGATTCCAAAGGGACATCTGGGAGCCCTTGAGGCCTACGGTGAAAAACTGAATATCCCCAGACAAAGACCAGAGAGAATATGTCATTGAAACGGCTTCGTGATGTCTGGGAGCTCTCTCTCTCTCTCTCTCTCTCTCTCCCCCCCCCCCGCTTGTCTCTCTCCCTGTGTCCCTGTGTCTGTCTTCTGTCTTACTCTCTTTCTCTGCCTGTCCTTCTGTCTGTTGGTCTCTCTCTCTCTCTCTCTCTCTCTCTCTCTCTCTCTCTTCCCCCCCGTCTGTTTCTCTCTCTCTCTCTCTGTCTGTCTGTCTCTCTCTCTCTCTCTCTCTCTCTCTCTCTCTCTCTGTTTCTCACTGTCTCTCTCTGTCCGTCTCAAAAAAAAAAAAAAAAAAGGATAGATACATGCATGCATGCATGCATACATACATACATACATGCATACATGCATACGTACAATTAAAAATTTGAAATAAAATAAAAGGAATAACTAGGCCCGGCGCGGTGGCTCAAGCCTGTCATCCCAGCACTTTGGGACGCCGAGGGTGGTGGATCGCTGGATCACGAGGTGGTCAGACCAGCAGGGCCAGTATGGTGAAACCCCGTCCGTCTCTAGTCAAAATACCAAAAATTAGCCGGGCATGGTCGTGCGCGTCTGTAATCTCAGCTACTCGGGAGGCCGAGCTGAGGCAGGAGAATCACTTGAACCTGGGAGGCGGAGGTTGCAGTGAGCCGAGATCGCGCCACTGTACACCAGCCTGGGCGAGAGAGGGAGACAACCTCTCAAACAATTAAAAATAAAAGTAAAAATGAAAGTAAAATTAAAAATTAAAAAAAAAAAAGAAAAGGAAAATGAAATAATTAAAAAGTGAGTTTCCGGGAAAAGAGGGAAGAAGAAAAAAAAAGAAAAAAGAAAACAGTCCCACAGTGACATAAACACATGCCTCTCGCCTTTCGAGGCGTCAGTGATGCTACGAATGATGCGCAATTTTTTTTTTTAACTTCCTTTTATTTTATTATCATTTATTGTTTGACACGAGCCTCGGAGGCCCTCCCTCCCTCCCTCCCTCCGTCCCACTCCCTCCCTCCGTCCCACTCCCTCGTTGCCCACACAACTTCAGGAGACAGACCCTGGCTGGGCCAGATTGTTCTTCTCTTTGAGCAGTTGTTTCCCTGACTTTCTTCGTGTCTTTAACCCGTGTGGACTCTTCTGCTCGGATTTCAGAGATGGCAGCTCCACTTCAGGCCTTGTTGTTAGTGGGGGCTTTCCTGATTCTCCCCACATGTAGTGAAAGCAGGTAGATTCGCCTCGCCTCGCCTCGCCTCGCCTCGCCTCGCCTCGCCTCGCCGCCTCCTCCTCCTCTCTCTCTCTCTCTCTCTCTCTCTCTCTCTCTCTCTCGATTGCTCGCTCGCTCGCTCGCGCTCGCGCGCTCTCTCTCTCTCTCTCTCTCTGCTGCTTTCTTGCTTTTTCTTTCTGTCTCTTTCTCTCTTTCTGTCGTGCTTTCTTGCTGTCTTGTTATCTTGCTTTCTTGCTTTGTCTTTCTTCCTGTCTTTCCTCTTTCTTTTTTTTTTCTTTCTTCTCTCGCCTTTCTTTCTCGCTGTCTTTCTCCCTCTCTCTCTCTCTTTCTTCTTTCTTTCTGTCTTTCTTTCTTTCTCTCTCTCTTTCTCTCTCTCTCTTTCTTTCTTTCTTTCTTTCTTTCTTTCTTTCTTTCATTTTTTTTTCTCTCTCTCTCCCCCAGCCTCTGAAAGTGCTGGGATCACAGGCGTCAGCCACCGCGCCTGGCCTATTTGCTTATGTTATGTTACCTTATTTTTTATTTATTCATTTTTATCTGTTTATTCATGTGTATGCATATAAATTTTTTTCTATTTTAATGTAGTTTTATATGTTATACCTATATACAAATGTAAGTACTTATATTGATATTTGTCTTCTCTTCTCTTCTCTTTTCTTCCTTTCTCTCCTTTAGGTTTTCCTTCCTTTCTTTCTTTCTCTGTTTCCTTCTTTATGTTTTCCTGCCTGCCTGCCCGCCCGCCCGCCCGCCCTCCCTCCCTCCCTCCCTCCCTCCCTCCCTCCTTCTCTGTCTGGATTCAGGAAGAGCCTACGCATTCTGTGTCTCCCTGTGTCCTCAACGACCCGCGACCGAGTCCTTGCTTGTTGTTTCTCCCACCGAGATGCCTCTCCGAACATCCACACGCCGTGGGTTGTCTTCTGACTGTGTCGCGGTCCATGCAGAGACAGGGTTTGGGGACCGTTTCTGTGGGGTTGGGGTACAGGGGCTGCGTTTTCGGCCTCGGGATAGCGTCTCTCGACTCACGGTTTCGGTTTTGCGGTCCGCGGGCCGGCCTGCCATCCGGATCTGTCTTGGTGACGTTCGCGACGGTTGTCGGACTCCATCTGGCGGCCGCTTTTATATCGTTCCCTTGGCTTCCGGAGCTGCGGTGGCAGCTGCCGAGGGAGGGGACCGTCCCCGCTGTGAGCTAGGCAGAGCTCCGGAAAGACCGCGGTCGTCAGCCGGGCTGTCCCGGTCGCGCCAGAGCTCTGGCGCGTCACTTGTGAGTCAGAGCTCAGGCGTGCAGGCTTATGTGGGGAGAGGTTGTCGCTGCGCTTTCGGGCCAGAGCCGGGTGTGGGGCTGCCGGGGTTGGTCGACCAGCACGCCGCGGCTCCCGAGGCCTGACCCGCGACCCGCGGGGACCCACCGGGCTTGGGGCGGGAGGCTGGGGACACCCTTCCCGGCCCGGTCGCGGGCCCGCGCGCATCCTGGCCGTCTGAGGCAGCGGCCGAATTTTTTCTCCAAGTCCCCGTGGGGAGCCGGGGACCGTCCTGCCTCGTCCCCCGGGTGCCGGGGAGCGGTCCCTCTGCCGTGACCTGTTGTTTGCAAGTCCCCGTGGGGAGTCGGAGAGCGCTCCCTGAGCGCGCGTGCGGCCCGAGAGGTCACACCTGGCCGGCCTTCGGTCCCTCGTGTGTCCCGGTCGTACGAGGGGACGGCCGAAAACGCTTCCGAGTCTCGCTCTGGAGACTCGGGCCGGCCCCTGCGTGGCACGGGTGGCCGGGAGGACGTCCCTGGCCCGGCGCTGCTCCGGCGTGTGTCCTGGGGTCGACCAGAGGGCCCTGGGTGCTCCGTGTCTGGCTGCGATGGTGGCGATTTTGGGGACAGATGCCCGTGTCGCGGGTTCCCTGGGCCGGCGGCGTGGTCGGTGACTCGACCTCCTGTCTCCTGGGGAGGTATATGTTTCACTCCGAGCCGGCATTTTGGGCCACCGGGTTATTGCTGACACGCTGTCCTCTGGCGACCTGTCGCTGGAGAGGTTGGGTCTCTTGGATGCGTCGCGGGTCTTCGGCCTCCCGGTGACCCGGCTAGCCGGCCCTGCTCGTGCTTGAGCCGCCTGCTGGGGCCCGTGTGCCCGGTCTCTCATGCATCCGAGCGTCCCAGCTCCCGGTGCCGCCTTGGGTCCGGGTCTCTGACCCACCTGGGGGCGGCGGGGAAGGTGGCGCGGGCTTACCGTGCCACCGTGCGCTCCCCGCTGCGGGCACCTGGGGCGGCCGTGACAACCCCACTCCCGCTGGCTCCGTGCCGTGCGTGTCAGGCATTCCTCGTCTCTGCCGGGTTGTCTGCCGCCCCTGTCCTGGGGCTGGGGATGGCCAGGCTGATCTGCTCGCTGGCCTCTGGGGAGGCTGTGGCTGGCCGGCCGACCCTGCTCCGGGGATGCTTTCCCTGATCGATGTGGTGATGTCACGCTCTCCCGGGCCGGGACCGAGCCGCGACGGGCGAGGGGCGGGCATTCGTGGTGAATGAGACCCGTTCTTCTCGTCCCGCCCGCGGGGTTTCCCCCGTCTCCCATCCCCGCCTGTGGGCGGTGCGTTGGGAGGCACTGGGGTGCGGAACCCGGCCCGACCTCGCTGTCCCGACCCCGCCGCCTGCCTCGTGGCGTCCGGCGTGGGTCGGCGGGGGTCCTCTGACGCAGCAGGCACCCCTCGCTTTCGCCTCTTGTGGTCGTCGCCTCGTGGGCCGCCCCCCTCCGCGGCGGTGGGGGTGCTGTCCCGCTGGCCCGCCGTGCTGCCCTCTCGGGTATTGCACGAGCGCTGGCTCCGCCTGGGCCTTTGCGGTGCTCCTGGAGCGCCCCGGGCTGTCTCTCAGGTGCCCGAGGCCGAGCGGTGGTGTGTCGCTCCCGCCCCCAGCGCCCCCTCCTCCGGTCGCCGCCGTGGTGTCCGCGCGTGGGTCCTGAGGGAGCGCGTTGGCTGTGCGGGTCGAGGCGGTTGAGTGAGACGCGCCCCTCCCACGCGGGGAAGGGCGCCGCCTGGTCTGGCGAGCGCACGTCCCGTGCTCCCCTCTGGCGGGTGAGCGCGGGCCGTGTGAGCGGTTGCGGTGGGCTCGGGCCGGCCACGCGTGCGCCGGCCGGCCGCCGAGGGGCTGCCGTTCTGCCTCCGATCGGTCGTGTGTGGGTTAACTGGAGGCGCCTTGCCTCACAGAAAGGAGGTGGGTGGACGGCGGGGGGCCTTGGGGG
>NC_088384.1:41165000-41175000 GCF_037993035.2 Macaca fascicularis
CCGAGGTTGCAGTGAGCCGAGATCGTGCCGTGGCGATCCAGCCTGGGTGACAGAGCGAGACTCTGTCTCAAAATAATAATAATAAGGAAGGAGACCACTACTACTCCTGCTGCCCTCCTCCCCGCACCTCGCCTAGTTCACAAGACAAGAGGAAAGACAGAAAGCAGAAAGTTAGAAAGGAACGAAAGCAAGATAAATGGCCAGACACCCTTGGTGCCACCACACGGCCCTAGGAGATTTAAAAAAAAAAAAAAAAGAAAGAAAGAAAGAAAGAAAGAAAAAAAAAAGGAAAAAAAAAGAAAAAGAGGAAGTAATAATAATAACATCGACCCCCGACCTGAACTACTTCTGTTATCTGTGAATTCCTTGTAAAACTTTTTGTTCTGTTAGCTGATGCAGGTAGCCCCCAGTCACGTTTCCCACGCTTGCTCGATTTGTCACGACCCTTTCACGTGCAACCCTTGAGGTTGTAAGCCTTTAAAAAAGTCTTTTTCGGGGAGCTCGGCTCCTAAGATGCGAGTCTGCCGACGCTCCCGGCCGAATGAAAAACCTCTTCCTTCTTTAATCCGGTGTCTCAGGAGTTTTGTCTGCGGCTTGTCCTGCTACATTTCTGGGTTCCCTCACCGGGAAGCGAGCTGGTGATGCACGGAGGGTCGAGGCAGCCCCTCAGGCGGCTTATGCCTGCCCTGTAGAGCATCCCTGCGGGGGACTCTGGCCAGCTTGAGCGATGCGGATCCTCAGAGTGCTGCCGGGTAGGCGTCTGCCCCGGTGCGATGCCTCGCCTCCAAAGAGCAGTGCACAGCACGCCCCCGTGGAGGATCGGCACAGTGGCTGGACACTGGGAAGGAACTGGCACTTTCAGTCCGGACATCTGAAACTTGCTGAGACTGCTCTTTGGAACTTCCCCCACTCCGTTTGAGTGGAAGCGTGGCCTGATCACCCACGGCGTGCCTCTACCGGCACTTTGGTTTTGGTTTCTGACTTGACTTGAATTCATTGGTTGATACTTTGGTTTCGGTTTCGATTTTGACTTGACTTGAATTGCTTGATAAACAGGCCTGCCTTGATTGCCACTTTGGTCTTGCTCCTGATTTTGGTTTGGCTTAAATTGCTTGACGAACAGGTGTGCCCTTAACAACACTTTGGTTTTAGCTTTCATTTTGATTTAGTGTGAATTAGGTGACTGAGTGACCTTTTACCCTTTCCTTCTCGTAGGGTGAATGTTGTTTCGTCTCGAGAGAAACATAGGTCAGACACAAAGTAAGCCCACTCCGCTAGGAGCCCTCTTAAAAACGTTTCAAAAAGAAAAATAAAAGGAAAGTCATCAAGTCGTCACAACTTACCCTACTAAAATGCATGTTACAGAACCTTACAAAAGGTTTTGCAGGAGATTATAGAGTTCAGTTAACCCCCTAGAGGTCACGAACTCTGGGTGAATTAGAATTGCCCTCTTCTGCTGTTGGATGGCCCACGGAAGGAACTATAGGCAGAGCACAATTGGCCGTGTAGTTCAGGTGGTGACGGGGTCGGAGGACAGCCTGTGTACCTAGATCAAATTCCTTTATAGGGACTCATGGCGAAATAGATTATAGACAAAGCCAGCGTTAATTTAGCCCTGTTTAACAACTTTGTGCAAAATAGCCAAAAGTAAAAGTAAGAGCGGCTTCGCCGGCAGACACACAGTTTTTTTAAAAAGGGAGTCCCAGGAAACGGCAAGAGAAGCCAGTTTTTACGGGAGCCGCGAGAGATAACACAGATTCTTTCTCCATGTTTCCCAGCCTACCCCGCTTCACCGAGGCCAACAACCCCCTCAGAAATGAGATTCAGGAGCTGACACGCCCCAGGTCTCACCTCGAAGGGAAGGATCGGAGCCTCCAGAGGCCAAGGAAAGAAGTCGAGATAGTCAAGTGGGCCATCTCAGATCTGGTCTTACTCGAGCTCTGTAAATGCCTCTCAGGGAGATACGAGGACCTGTCTATTATAATGACCAGGCCCACATCCCGGGGGGAGGGGGGTGGGCAACAGACTTTCATCTATCAGCCCTTTTCAACCATTGAGCTACTAAACTGGGAACACCCTGAACCCACCGCCTTGCTCCCGACAGCTAGAGCCCTGTCGAGCATGACTGTGTAGAGGTGTTGGACTCCAGTGTACTCTAGCAGATCTGACCTCCGGGACCAGCCTTGGGCATCAGTACACTAGGAGCTATGCGTGGACGGGAACAGCTTCACCAACCCACGAGGGGAGAGATGTGCAGAATATGCGGTGGTAACCCTGGACGCTGTCGTTAAGCTGGGCTCATTGCTTTAATCCGGGCCTTAGAACTCGGTGAGGGTAAGACTGTAAACATTTACACTGACTCTCGGTATGCCTGTTTCACCCTCCAAGTGTATAAAGAAAAGAGCCTGTTAAACTCTAGAAAACAGGGAAAAGAGCAAAAGAAAAAGAAAGACTAAAAGCAAGTGTAAAGATAGAGAATCAAAAGAAAACAGGAGAGACAGACAGCAGTGCGTGGGCGGGGGCAGGGCCCGTGCCGTTTCTCGGGCCCCACCAGCTGGCCGTAGGAGCGTGAGAACGCGGGGGGGGGGGGGGGGGGGCGGAAAGCAGCATTGTGAGAGGCCGCGGACGTGGATGTAGACATGACCGAAGTCAAGTTAGGCAAGGATTCCAGAGCCGGACAAGGCTAGAGAGAGATTAATGTGCGAGATGGAAAAAAAAAAAAAAAAAGACTCTAGAAGGGTAAATGTTCAGAAGGCAATACAGGAAATGGCCAAGGCCGCAAGACAAAGAGGCCATCGGCCAAGGGCTGCTGCACCTTGGAGGAACCAGACACTCATCTGATCAGGCTGACAGGAGCTGAAGAATGTAAAGACTAGGGCAGACTAGGCACCTTCTCATTAGGCTCCCAGGAGCCCATGGTCACATTAGAAGTTACAAACAGCAAGACTCTGCCGTATCTGGATTCCAATTTCTCACTGAAGGCTCAGCCACTAGATACAGTGACAAAGGGGCGGAGTGGGGGTGGGGATGGGGGGAGGGGGGAACTCCTCCTCTAAGAAACTGAAACAGGAAAAAGAGCCATACCTTGTGAAAACTTGCTTATAGACTTTACAGGACTGCCCCCTGCTGGAGGCTAGTGCTTGTTTGCACCTTTTCAGGGTAAGTTACAGTTTTCCCCACCAGGACAGAAAAAGTACAAGAAGTGACTAAAGTACTGTTAAAAGACATTATCCCCAGGTTTAAGACTACCTCTGATTTTAAAGTCAGACAATAGGCCAGCATTTGTAGCTGTAGCTGGAATAGTGCAAGATTTAACAAGACTGTTAACAATACAACAGAGGTTACACGCAGCCTATCGGCCACAAAGTTCAACAAAAGGTGGAACGCATGAACTGGACACTCGAGCGAGCAGCTACTGGCGACCAAAAAACAAAACGAAAAAAAAAGGGTTGCCATATATAGATATAGATAGATAGACAGATAGATAGATAGATAGATAGATAGATAGATAGATAGATAGATGTATATATATATACACACACACACACACACACATACACACACACACACACAGATATAGATATAGATATAGATATAGATATAGATATATAGATATATGCCAGGAAATTCACTTAAGATAAAATCAGGTTTTTGCCTACGGTCCTCCTCCGAGTCAGGTGCACCCCTACCAAACAAACTAGGTATCTGCCCTGTAAGATTGTGTTCAGTTGGCCACCCGCAAATCGTAGGTCAAATAAAAGGTGACCTCCGGAAACTAAAGAAATTAACCTTTAAAAGGCAAATGCAGCCTTTCAAAATAGCCATACGAAGTGTTCATAATTAAATGAAGAAAAATAATGCCTACGAGCCTGACACCCATTTAAATCTAGGGACTCTGTTTAAAGTAAAACCTAATTTTTCTACAACCCATATAGGATGAGCCCTATACTGTAACCTTGTCCACTCCCACTGCTGTTAAAGTTGCAGGTGTTGCGTCTTGGATCCACCACAGTCAGCTAACACCGACAGCTCAGGACAAGTGGACCGGCTAACAGGACGCAGATCATCCAGCCCGGCTGATCCTGAGACGAGACCAAGCTGCTGCTGAGGACCACAAGCCCTGCTCTAGTCACACACCGGCAGCTGACTAGTCTATGCACGGCCGAAGCTTGAGGACTCATCAAGCAAGTCAATGTAGTTAAAAATCTTAAGACAGATAGTTTTCCTAGAATACTAACTGTTTTCCTATTGTTCTGTCGCTGTATTCAACCTTTTTCCCAGGTAAGGACCTCTTTCGTCCTTGCTGGATATGAATATGCTATACATTGCTTTGTTGTTGTTACCACCCCCCCCCCCCCCCACCCATAACCATGCTAGAAGAAACACCTATGTAAGGTGTCCCCACTGTACACGTACTGCTTAGGAAACCCAGACCCGTCCAGCCCAGCAACGATCGCAAGGTCTTTCAGTCATTCTTTAAACATATAAACCAGAAGTTACCAGAACCTCCTCCTTTAGCCAAAAATTTAAAAAATAAAAATAAAAAAACAGAAAAAAACCTATTTCCTCAGTAGGCTGAAAACATTGCTGGCAGCCTAGATGTTTCTTCATGTTATGTTGATAGAAGGGCTCACGTAAGAGACCAATGGCCTGGAGAAGCAGAAGGGTTAATGCCTCAAGATAACTTGACTTTAACCAACTCTTTCCCCAAACAGACGCCGCAAGTTCAAGCGTCGGGCTCGTAAAAACTTCTCTGATTAAAAAATACTGTTTTACTTGCTAAAAAAAGGTTTTAAGGCCCAGTTAAAAACTAACCTGCTTAAGACATGACAAAGTTAGTACATGTGCCTGTTCAGGTTTAACACAGGTTTGATCCTAGGTCTTCATTTAGAAAAGAGTTTCCAGCTGTAGAAAATGTAAAACCCTCACTGTAAGTGTATTACTTGTAATAGAAACTTGCTGGCCGGGCGCGGTGGCTCAAGCCTGTCATCCCAGCACTTTGGGAGGCCGAGACGGGCGGATCACGAGGTCAGGAGATCGAGACCATCCTGGCTAACACGGTGAAACCCCGTCTCTACTAAAAAATACAAAAAAACTAGCCGGGTGAGGTGGCGGGCGCCTGTAGTCCCAGCTACTCAGGAGGCTGAGGCAGGAGAATGGCGTGAACCCGGGAGGCGGAGGCTGCAGTGAGCTGAGATCCGGCCACTGCACTCCAGCCTGGGTGACAGAGCAAGACTCCGTCTTAAAAAAAAAAAAAAAAAAAAAAAAAAGACCCAAAAAGTAAAAATGAAAGGGAACCCGCCCACTAATTAGTGAAAATTCTCAAAGTGGGGGATGAGGAAGGAGACCTCTACTGCTCCTGCTGCCCTCCTCCCCCCACCTTGCCTAGTTCACAAGACAGGAGGAAAGAGAGAAAGCAAAACGTTAGAAACAAACAAAAGTCAGATAAATAGCCAGACAACCTTGGCACCACCACCAGGCCGTAGGAGTTAAAAAAAAAAAAAAAAAAAGTAATACTAATAACATCGGCCCCTGACCTAAACTACTTGTGTTATCTGTAAATTCCTGACACTATGAAAAAAAGGGTTGTAAAACTTTTTGTTCTGTCTGTCCTTCCTTCCTTCCTTCCTTCCTTCCTTCCTTCCTTCCTTCCTTCCTTCCTTCCTTCTTTCATCCCACCTCGGCCTCCCAAAGTGCTGGGATTACTGGCGTGAGGCACCATGCCTGCTTGGCCTAAAGAGACACCTATTGAAAGTAAGACATAGAGAGCTCCTTGCAGTGATCTGATTGATTGCTTGACTGATTTACAGACGGCGTCTCACTCTGTCACCCTGGCAGTGGTGCCATCAAAACCAAACTCACTGCAGTGTGGACGCTCCTGGACTCAAGCGATCCTTCCACCTCAGCCTCCAGAGTGTAGTGCCTGGGACCATGGGGCACGCGCCACTGTGCCCAGATGATTTTCAATTTTTATTGTTTTATTTTTCTTTTTCCCGAGACAGAGTTTCGCTCTTGTTGCCCAGACTGGAGTGCAATGGCGCGGATCTCGGCTCACCGCAACTTCTGCCTCCCGGGTTCAAGAGATTCTCCTGAGTCTGCCTCCCGAGTAGTAGCTCGGGTTGCAGGTATGCACCACCACGTCTGGTTGATTTTGTATTTTTACTAGAGACGGGGCTTCTACCATGTTGGTCAGGCTGGTCTCCAACTCCCGACCTCAGGTGATTCTCCCTCCCCGGCCTCCCAAAGTGCTGGGACGGCAGGCGTCAGCCGCCGCGCCCGGCCTTCCTTTTCAAATGTTTTTGCACAGACAGGGTCTCATCATGTTGTTGCAAGCCTTCTGCCCCGGCGTCCCAAAGTGCTCGCGTGACGGGCGTGAGCCACTGCGCCTGGACTCCGGGGAATGATTCACGACCACGACCGCTGTACTAACTATTTATTTCTTATTTATTTATTTATTTATTTATTTATTTTTTATTATTATTATTATCTTAAAATTATTATTATTTTTTTGAGACGGAGTTTCGCTCTGGGCGAGGCGGGGCGGGGCGAGGCGAGGCGAGGCGAGGCGAGGCGTGTCGCTTTGGAAACCGCAGCACCGCCTTCTAAAGCCCCATTCGAATGCACAAAGCCCTGTTCCCTTCCCGGACTGGGAGCTGATGCCTTCCATAGCCTTGGGCTTCTCTCCATTCAGAAGCTTTTACAGGCGCAACCCCACCCAGAGGCTAGCTGCGGTTGAGGATTGGGGGTGTGCTGGGGCTGGAAAGTCGGTCCCCTATTTTTGCTAGCTCGGCCACGACATCCCCCGACCCCTATCGCTTGCTCACCCTTTCAGATCCCTTGCCTCCACCGTCTTGGAGGCTGACCTCTGACTTTAATATCTGCCTTTCTTCCTGTCTTGGGTTTGAGGAGGGGGGGCAGGAATGAGGGTGTGTGTGGGGAGGGGGTGTGGGGTGTGGACGGAGGGGAGCGTCCTAAGGGTCGATTTCGTGTCATGCCTCTTTCACCGCCACCGCCGAAGATGAAAGCAACGATCAGCTAAAGACCGCGTGTTCTCATCTATAACTGGGAACTAAATAATGAGAACTCGTGGGCAGAACGAGGGGGACGAGAGAGGCGGGAGCCTACTTGAGGGAGGAGGTGTGGAAGGAGAGACATCTTCAGGGAAAAACAAAACAAAACAAAACAAAACAAAAAACCAAACCACGAAAACTGTCGGGTACTGCGCTGAGTTATCCGGGTGATGAAATCATCTGCACACTGAACCCCCAAGTCAGAAGTTTACTTGTGTAACAATCTTGCACATGTGTGCTTGAACAAGACATAAAAGTTGGGGGGGGGGGGAGAGAGAGAGAGAGAGAGAGAGAGAGAGAGAGAGAGAGAGAGAGACAGAGACAGAGAGAAGGAAACACCACCTCCTTGACCTGAGTCAGGGGGTTTCCGGTCTGGTGGCGGAACGTTCAGTGACAATGGAGTATTTTGGCCTGTTCTTTTTTTGTGCGTTTGCTATTTTTTTTGCTGCTGTTGTTGTTGTTGTTTTAAGACAGAGTCTCACTCAGCCACCCAGCCTGGAGTGCGGTGGTGCGATTCGGCTCACTGCAACCACCGTCTCCCAGGTTCAAGCGATTCTCCCGTCTCAGCCTCCTGAGCAGCTGGGATTACAGGCACCCACCATCATGCTCCGAAGATGTTTCTATGTTAGTAGAGACGGAGTTTCACCATGTGGGCCAGGCTGCTCTTGAACTCCTGACCTCAGGTGATCCGCCCACCTCGGCCTCCCAAAGTGCTGGGATTACATGTGTGAGCCACTGCGCCCGGTGGCGGTCCCTGTGTTTTGTTTTCTTTTTTCTTTTTTCTTTTTTTTTTTTCTTCTTTCTTTCTTTCTTTCTTTCTTTCTTTCTTTCTTTCTTTCTTTTTTGGTAGGGAGGGACTGAGTCTCTCTCAGTCTGTCACCCAGGCGGGGGTGCAGTGGCACTCCCTCGGCTCACTGCAACCTCTGCCTCCCGGATTCCAGTGATTCTTCTTCAGTGGCTGGGATTACAGGCGCACACCACCACATCCGGCTAATTTTTGTATTTTGAGTAGAGACGGGGTTTCTCCATGTTGGCCGCACTGGTCTCGAACTCCTGACCTCAAGTGATCCGTTCTCCTGGGCCTCCCAAAGTGCGAGGACGACAGGCCTGAGCCGCCGGGATTTCAGCCTTTAAAAGTGCCGGCCCTACCACCTTTCGCTGTGGACGTTACGCTCTGAATGACGTGCCATCTCTGCCATAGGTTGACTCCCTGAGTCCCCTCTGCCATTTCACTCCATCCTGGGACGCAAGAGCGAAACTCCATCCCGCCACCTCCTCGTGCAAAACAAAACAAAACGAAACAAAACAAAACAAAACAAAAAAAGAAACTCTACACATGACCTGTAAGTGTCTGTTCCTGTGAGTGATTTCTGAGATACGGCACTGTAGACTGAACGCAGTGGCTCACGTCTGTCATCCTAGTACTTTGGGAGGCTGAGGCGGGCGGATCGCCAGGTCAGGAGATCGAGACCATCCTGGCTAACATGGTGAAACCCCGTCTCTACTAAAAAAACAAACGAATTATCTGGGTGTAGTGGCCGGCGCCTGTAGTCCCAGCTACTCGGGAGGTTGAGGCCGGAGAATGGTGTGAACCCGGGAGGCGGAGGTTGCAGGGAGCTGCGATCGCGCCACTGCACTCCAGCCTGGGTGACAGAGCAAGACTCCGTCTCAAAAAAATAAAAAAATAAAAAAAGAAGAAAGAAAGAAAGAAAGAAAGAAAGAAAGAAAGAAAGAAAGAAAGAAAGAAGGAAAGAAAGAAGGAAAGAAAGAGGAAATGAAAGAAATGGCACTGTATCGCTATTGGGCTAGGACCCTCTCTCTTTCTGTCTGTTCCTCTCTGTCTCTCTCTGTCCGTTTCTGTCTTTCCTGTCTCTCTCACTGTGTCTGTCTTCTGTCTTACTCTCTTTCTTTGCCTGTCTGTCTGTCTACCTCTCTCTCTCTCTCTCTCTCTGTCTGTTTCTCTCCGTCTCTCACTGTCCGTCTATGTCTTTCTCTGTCACTCTCTTTATCTGTCTGCCTGTCCCTCTCTTTCTCTCTGTCTCTCTGTCTCTCTGTCTGTCTCTCTCTCTCTCTCTCTCTCTCTCTACCTGTGTCTCTCACTCACTGTGTCTGTCTTCTGTCTTACTCTCTTTTTTGCCTGTCTGTCTGTCTCTGTCTGTCTCTCTCCCTCTCTCCCCCTCCCTGTCTAGTCTGTTTCTCTCTCTCTCTCTCTCTCTCTCTCTCTCTCGCTCTCGCTCTCGCTCTCGCTCTCGCTCTCTCGCTCTCTCGCTCTTTCTGTCCGTTTCTCTCTGTCTCTGTCTGTCGATCTCTCTTTTTCTACGTCTGTCTCTTTGTCTGTCAGATTCCCCCGTCCCAGAGAGGGCCCTGCCCCTTCCACCAAAGTGAGAAGTGCGTGCTTAGAGAGGCCGAGAGGAATCTACACAGACGGGCCTTGCCGGGCTTCCCCACTGGGTGCATGATTTCGGGAGATCGAGGCCGGGTCCCCACTTGGATGGAAGGGCCATTTGCAGACCTTTCTCTCTGTCACCTGTGATGTCCAAACTTCTCGTATTTCCCTGATAAGCTCCTCGACTTTAAAATAAACGGCTAAGGCCGGGCACGGTGGCTCATGCCCGTCATCCCAGCATTTTGGAAGGCCGAGGCGGGTGGATCACCTGAGGTCGGGAGTTCGAGGCCAGCCTGACCCACATGAAGAAACCCCGTCTCTACTAAAAATACAAAATTAGCCGGGCATGGGGGCGCAGGCCTGTAATCCCAGCTACTCGGGAGGCAGACGCAGGAGAATCGCTGGAACCTGGCAAGCGGAGGTTGCAGTGAGCCGAGATCGCGCCATTGCACTCCAGCCTGGGCAGCAAGAGCGAAACTCCGTCCCACCGCGCGCGCACACGCACACACACACACACACACACACACACACACACACACACGAA
>NC_088384.1:41180000-41190000 GCF_037993035.2 Macaca fascicularis
AGGGGCTTCCTTAGGCAGTCACCTTTGCGGGAGTATCTCTCAAACCCTCCCTTGGGGCCACAAAATAGATTCCACCCCACCCCTCGACGTTTCCCTGTTTCCCCGGGTGCTGGATGTATCCTGTCGAGAGACCCGTGGGTGACACGTTGAGTTAAACACCTTGATTGGCTTTGTGTGTTTGTCTGTTTCTGAGATGCGGTCTCGCTCTGTCCCCCAGGCTGGAATGCAGTGGTGTGATCTCAGCTCACTGCAACCTCTGCCTCCCGGGTTCCAGCGATTCTCCTGCCTTCAAGCGGCACCATGCCCGGCTCCTCTTTTAATTTTTAGTAGACACGGGGTTTCGCCCTGTTTCACTGGCTTTCACTGCGGAGTCTAGATAAGAGCCACACCTCGTTCTGTGCCACAGAATGACTTCTTTATCATGCCGACTCTGGAAAGCCCGGCCCCTTGTGATCCATTTCGAACCGAGAGTCACCTCATGTTTGGAAAACGGATCCGCTCCCAAGTTCAGTGGAGGGATGTGACGTATGTAGGATGAG
Source organism: Macaca fascicularis (assembly GCF_037993035.2). Taxonomy (NCBI): domain Eukaryota; kingdom Metazoa; phylum Chordata; class Mammalia; order Primates; family Cercopithecidae; genus Macaca; species Macaca fascicularis. Next base: position 41,180,540 of record NC_088384.1, read on the forward strand.
GGACTCTCTTCCTTCTGAGTCGGTCTGCACGGTGGGGCCTAGGGCTGGAGCTCTCTCTGTGCGGACTGCTGGCTCCCTCAGCCTTGGGTTCCATCGGCCCCAGCACTGGAACGAGGGCCCCGGCAGACTCTGGCCCTCCCTGGCCCTTAAGTCGCTGTCAGAAACCCCATCTCGCGCTCGGATGTCCTGAATGACTGTGGCTTGCGCCTCTCTGGAAACATTTGAAATCTATCTATCCTCTACGCGTGGCCACCTAAAACCACAGGAGCTTGGGAAACACAGGGCCGCCATCCACCTCACTGGTTTTGGGAGAGAATGCTGAAAGTCTCTTGCCGACTCTCTCTTGACTTGAGTGCTTCACGGGCGTGTGGTTAAGGCGTAGTGAGACCAGATGTATGAACTCAGGCCGGGTGCTGATGGCTCACGCCTGTAACCCCAACACTTTGGGAGGCCGAGGCCGTAGGATCCCTTAGAAGAATCCCCTAACCCCGGGGAAGTTGAGGCTGCAGTGAGCCACAATGGTGTCACTGCACTCCAGTCTGGGCGAAAGACAGAGCGAGACCCTGTCACAGACAGACAGACAGACAGACAGACAGACAGACAGACAGGCACGCAGACAGGCAGGCAGGCAGGCAGGCAGGCAGGCAGGCGGGCAGGGAGACAACAGCTGTATTCTGTTCTTCTCGGGGTGGGAAGCAAAAATAACAGCAGACGGCACTTAACGTTTCTGTTGTTGTTCTTGTTTTGGACGGAGTTTTCGCTCTTGTTGCCCACGCTGGAGTGCAATGGCCACCATCTCGAGGGATCCGCCTGCCCTCGGCCTCCCAAAGTGCGGGGATGACAGGCGTGAGCGTACCGCACCCGGCTCCCCCCCCCCTCCCCCCCCAGTCCGCCCCCGAAACACCACCGCTTGTCTTCCGGACAGTTTTACGGCAGAGTGTTTGGCTGGCTTGCTGAAATTCATTCTACATAGAAATTTAGGATGTCAGCTTCTGGCCTCATGGACTCTGAGCTGAGGAGTCCCCTGGTCTGTCTATCACAGGACCGTACACGTAAGGAGTAGAAAAACCGCAATGTTCAAAATCAGTAATTTTGTGATCCAGAAATACGCGGATTCACCCAAAACACGGAAACTTTTACAAATTGTCTTAGTTAGTCCTGGTGTCTGTGTCAGTGATTCTTTTAGGTTTGGACCTTGACCGAGAGAATTTCCAGTCGGTCTCTCGTCTCTCGTCTTCGGACAGAAGTTCCAGATGATCCGATGGCTGGGGTCTTAGGCTGTGTGCCCCCAGGGGCCCTGGTCGATTAGTTGTGGGGATCGCCTGGAAGGGCGCGGTGACCCACTGTGCTGTGGGGGCCTCCATCCTTCCCCCTCCCGCCTCACCCTCCAGGCGATCCCAATTCATTCCGGGCTGACAGTCTCATTGGCAGACGTCGGGCATCACCTAGCGGCCACTGTTACTCTGAAAATGGAGGCCTCAACAGAGGAAGGAAGCTCAGGCCGCCTGCGCACAGCCTGGGGCAACTGTGTCTTCTCCACCGCCCCCGCCCCCACCTCCAAGCTCCCCCCTTCCTTGTTGCCTAGGAAATCGCCACTTTGACGACTGGGCCTGAGTGACCTTTGATCAGGCAGCATCAATCAATGAATCAATCAATCAATCAATGTAAATACAATACAATACGATACAATACAATTGTACGGGCGCGGTGGCTCACGCCTGTCATCCCAGCACTTTGGGAGGCCGAGGCTGGCAGATCACCTGAGGTCGGCAGTTCGAGACAAGACTGACCCACATGGAGAAACCCCGTCTCTACTGAAAATACAAAATTAGCCGGGCGTGGTGGCACATGCCTGTAATCCCAGCTACTCGGGAAGGGAAACGGAGGCAGGAGAATTGCTTGAACCTGGGAGGCGGAGGTCGCAGTGAGGCGAGATGGCGCCATTGCGCTCCAGTCTGAGCAACAAGAGCGGAAGTGCGTCTCCAAAAAAAAAAAAAAAAAAACCAAGAAAACAAACCAAAAAGCAAGCAAGCAAGCAAGCAAGCAAGCAAGCAAGCAAACAAACAAACAAAAAAAACACCTTTCTCTGTGAAACTGCTTTTGTCGTGTGTGTATTCGTCTCGCAGAGTTAAACCTTTCTTTTTACTCAGCAGGTTGGAAGGGTTTTTTGGTTGAATCTCTCTGTGTACATTTCGGAGACCCTTGTGTCGTATGGTGAAAAAATCTTATGTTTTCAGATAAAAACGAGAGAGAAGGTCTTCATGAAACAGCTTTGTGACGTGTGGATTCATCATACCGAGTTAAAACTGCCTTTGGATTCAGCAGTTTGGAAGCAGAATGGACATTTGGGAGCCCATTGGGGCCTGTTGTGAAAAACCGAGTATCCCCACCAGAGAAATAGAAAGAAGCTCTCTATGATACTGCTTTGTGATGTGTGGATTCATGGCACCGAATTACAACTAATTTTTGATTGAGGAGGTTTGAAGCACTCTTTCTGTAGAATCCGCGAGTATACCTTTGGGAGCCCACTGAGGCCTAGTGTGAAAAACCGAATATCCCCAAATAAAAACTAGAAAGAAGCTGTCTCTGAAACTGCTTTGTCGTGTGTGGATTCATCTCACAGAGTGAAACCTTTCTTTTGATATACCAGGTTGGAAGCGGCCCTTTTGTAGAATCTGCAAAAGGACATTTGGGAGCTATTCGAGGCCTAGGGTGAAAACCAGGAAACTGTAGATAAAAACTAACAAGAAGCTATCTGTAAAACTGCTTTTTAGCGATGTGTAGATTCCTCTTACTGAGTTAAACCTTTCTGTTGATTCAGCAGATTGGAAGCATTTTGTTGTTGTTGCTGTTGTTGTTGTTGTTGTTGTTGTTGTTGTTGTTGTTGTTGTAGTAGTATTTTTTTCTTAATATTTTTATTTTTTTTAAGACAGACTCTCACTCTGTCCCCCAGGCTGGAGTGCAGTGACACCATCTCGGCTCACTGCAACCTCTGCCTTCCAGTTGAAGGGATTCTCCTGCCTCAGCCTCCCAAGTAGTTGGGATTACAGGCACCCGCTACCAAGCCCGGCAAATTTTTTGTGTTCTTGGTAGAGATGGGGTTTCACCGTTTTGGCCAGGCTGGTCTCGAACTCCTGACCTCAGGTGATCCACCCGCCTCTGCCTCCCAAAATGCTGGGATGACAGGCGTGAGCCGCTGCACGCGGCCGATTGGAAGCAGTTCTTTGCAGAATCTTCGAAGGGACATTTGGGAGCCCTTTGTGGCTCCTGGTGAAAGTGAACATCCCCAGAGGAAAAGGAGAAAAACTGCTGCTGGTGAAACTGCTTTTTGACGTGTGGATTCACCTCGAACGGATAATTCTTTTGAACCAGGAGGTTGGAAACACGCTTTCCGTAGAATCTGTGAGGGGACATTTGGAAACCCATTGAGGCCTACGTTGGAAAACAGACTATCCACAGATTAAAACCAGAGAGAGGCTATCTGTCACATTGATTTGTGATGCGTAGATTGATCTCTTAGCGATACACCATTCTTTGGATTCATCAGGTTAGAAACACTTTTTTTGGGCAGTCTCTCTGAATGGATTTTTGGGAGTCCCTTTAGGCCTATGGTGAATCACCGAATATTCCCAGATGAAAAATAGAAAGAATGTATTTGAGAAACTGCTTTGCGATGTGTGGACTCATCCTAAAGAGTTACACCTTTCTTTTGATTAGGCAGGTTGGAGACACTCTCTTTGTAGAGATTCCAAAGGGACATCTGGGAGCCCTTGAGGCCTACGGTGAAAAACTGAATATCCCCAGACAAAGACCAGAGAGAATATGTCATTGAAACGGCTTCGTGATGTCTGGGAGCTCTCTCTCTCTCTCTCTCTCTCTCTCCCCCCCCCCCGCTTGTCTCTCTCCCTGTGTCCCTGTGTCTGTCTTCTGTCTTACTCTCTTTCTCTGCCTGTCCTTCTGTCTGTTGGTCTCTCTCTCTCTCTCTCTCTCTCTCTCTCTCTCTCTCTTCCCCCCCGTCTGTTTCTCTCTCTCTCTCTCTGTCTGTCTGTCTCTCTCTCTCTCTCTCTCTCTCTCTCTCTCTCTCTGTTTCTCACTGTCTCTCTCTGTCCGTCTCAAAAAAAAAAAAAAAAAAGGATAGATACATGCATGCATGCATGCATACATACATACATACATGCATACATGCATACGTACAATTAAAAATTTGAAATAAAATAAAAGGAATAACTAGGCCCGGCGCGGTGGCTCAAGCCTGTCATCCCAGCACTTTGGGACGCCGAGGGTGGTGGATCGCTGGATCACGAGGTGGTCAGACCAGCAGGGCCAGTATGGTGAAACCCCGTCCGTCTCTAGTCAAAATACCAAAAATTAGCCGGGCATGGTCGTGCGCGTCTGTAATCTCAGCTACTCGGGAGGCCGAGCTGAGGCAGGAGAATCACTTGAACCTGGGAGGCGGAGGTTGCAGTGAGCCGAGATCGCGCCACTGTACACCAGCCTGGGCGAGAGAGGGAGACAACCTCTCAAACAATTAAAAATAAAAGTAAAAATGAAAGTAAAATTAAAAATTAAAAAAAAAAAAGAAAAGGAAAATGAAATAATTAAAAAGTGAGTTTCCGGGAAAAGAGGGAAGAAGAAAAAAAAAGAAAAAAGAAAACAGTCCCACAGTGACATAAACACATGCCTCTCGCCTTTCGAGGCGTCAGTGATGCTACGAATGATGCGCAATTTTTTTTTTTAACTTCCTTTTATTTTATTATCATTTATTGTTTGACACGAGCCTCGGAGGCCCTCCCTCCCTCCCTCCCTCCGTCCCACTCCCTCCCTCCGTCCCACTCCCTCGTTGCCCACACAACTTCAGGAGACAGACCCTGGCTGGGCCAGATTGTTCTTCTCTTTGAGCAGTTGTTTCCCTGACTTTCTTCGTGTCTTTAACCCGTGTGGACTCTTCTGCTCGGATTTCAGAGATGGCAGCTCCACTTCAGGCCTTGTTGTTAGTGGGGGCTTTCCTGATTCTCCCCACATGTAGTGAAAGCAGGTAGATTCGCCTCGCCTCGCCTCGCCTCGCCTCGCCTCGCCTCGCCTCGCCGCCTCCTCCTCCTCTCTCTCTCTCTCTCTCTCTCTCTCTCTCTCTCTCTCGATTGCTCGCTCGCTCGCTCGCGCTCGCGCGCTCTCTCTCTCTCTCTCTCTCTGCTGCTTTCTTGCTTTTTCTTTCTGTCTCTTTCTCTCTTTCTGTCGTGCTTTCTTGCTGTCTTGTTATCTTGCTTTCTTGCTTTGTCTTTCTTCCTGTCTTTCCTCTTTCTTTTTTTTTTCTTTCTTCTCTCGCCTTTCTTTCTCGCTGTCTTTCTCCCTCTCTCTCTCTCTTTCTTCTTTCTTTCTGTCTTTCTTTCTTTCTCTCTCTCTTTCTCTCTCTCTCTTTCTTTCTTTCTTTCTTTCTTTCTTTCTTTCTTTCATTTTTTTTTCTCTCTCTCTCCCCCAGCCTCTGAAAGTGCTGGGATCACAGGCGTCAGCCACCGCGCCTGGCCTATTTGCTTATGTTATGTTACCTTATTTTTTATTTATTCATTTTTATCTGTTTATTCATGTGTATGCATATAAATTTTTTTCTATTTTAATGTAGTTTTATATGTTATACCTATATACAAATGTAAGTACTTATATTGATATTTGTCTTCTCTTCTCTTCTCTTTTCTTCCTTTCTCTCCTTTAGGTTTTCCTTCCTTTCTTTCTTTCTCTGTTTCCTTCTTTATGTTTTCCTGCCTGCCTGCCCGCCCGCCCGCCCGCCCTCCCTCCCTCCCTCCCTCCCTCCCTCCCTCCTTCTCTGTCTGGATTCAGGAAGAGCCTACGCATTCTGTGTCTCCCTGTGTCCTCAACGACCCGCGACCGAGTCCTTGCTTGTTGTTTCTCCCACCGAGATGCCTCTCCGAACATCCACACGCCGTGGGTTGTCTTCTGACTGTGTCGCGGTCCATGCAGAGACAGGGTTTGGGGACCGTTTCTGTGGGGTTGGGGTACAGGGGCTGCGTTTTCGGCCTCGGGATAGCGTCTCTCGACTCACGGTTTCGGTTTTGCGGTCCGCGGGCCGGCCTGCCATCCGGATCTGTCTTGGTGACGTTCGCGACGGTTGTCGGACTCCATCTGGCGGCCGCTTTTATATCGTTCCCTTGGCTTCCGGAGCTGCGGTGGCAGCTGCCGAGGGAGGGGACCGTCCCCGCTGTGAGCTAGGCAGAGCTCCGGAAAGACCGCGGTCGTCAGCCGGGCTGTCCCGGTCGCGCCAGAGCTCTGGCGCGTCACTTGTGAGTCAGAGCTCAGGCGTGCAGGCTTATGTGGGGAGAGGTTGTCGCTGCGCTTTCGGGCCAGAGCCGGGTGTGGGGCTGCCGGGGTTGGTCGACCAGCACGCCGCGGCTCCCGAGGCCTGACCCGCGACCCGCGGGGACCCACCGGGCTTGGGGCGGGAGGCTGGGGACACCCTTCCCGGCCCGGTCGCGGGCCCGCGCGCATCCTGGCCGTCTGAGGCAGCGGCCGAATTTTTTCTCCAAGTCCCCGTGGGGAGCCGGGGACCGTCCTGCCTCGTCCCCCGGGTGCCGGGGAGCGGTCCCTCTGCCGTGACCTGTTGTTTGCAAGTCCCCGTGGGGAGTCGGAGAGCGCTCCCTGAGCGCGCGTGCGGCCCGAGAGGTCACACCTGGCCGGCCTTCGGTCCCTCGTGTGTCCCGGTCGTACGAGGGGACGGCCGAAAACGCTTCCGAGTCTCGCTCTGGAGACTCGGGCCGGCCCCTGCGTGGCACGGGTGGCCGGGAGGACGTCCCTGGCCCGGCGCTGCTCCGGCGTGTGTCCTGGGGTCGACCAGAGGGCCCTGGGTGCTCCGTGTCTGGCTGCGATGGTGGCGATTTTGGGGACAGATGCCCGTGTCGCGGGTTCCCTGGGCCGGCGGCGTGGTCGGTGACTCGACCTCCTGTCTCCTGGGGAGGTATATGTTTCACTCCGAGCCGGCATTTTGGGCCACCGGGTTATTGCTGACACGCTGTCCTCTGGCGACCTGTCGCTGGAGAGGTTGGGTCTCTTGGATGCGTCGCGGGTCTTCGGCCTCCCGGTGACCCGGCTAGCCGGCCCTGCTCGTGCTTGAGCCGCCTGCTGGGGCCCGTGTGCCCGGTCTCTCATGCATCCGAGCGTCCCAGCTCCCGGTGCCGCCTTGGGTCCGGGTCTCTGACCCACCTGGGGGCGGCGGGGAAGGTGGCGCGGGCTTACCGTGCCACCGTGCGCTCCCCGCTGCGGGCACCTGGGGCGGCCGTGACAACCCCACTCCCGCTGGCTCCGTGCCGTGCGTGTCAGGCATTCCTCGTCTCTGCCGGGTTGTCTGCCGCCCCTGTCCTGGGGCTGGGGATGGCCAGGCTGATCTGCTCGCTGGCCTCTGGGGAGGCTGTGGCTGGCCGGCCGACCCTGCTCCGGGGATGCTTTCCCTGATCGATGTGGTGATGTCACGCTCTCCCGGGCCGGGACCGAGCCGCGACGGGCGAGGGGCGGGCATTCGTGGTGAATGAGACCCGTTCTTCTCGTCCCGCCCGCGGGGTTTCCCCCGTCTCCCATCCCCGCCTGTGGGCGGTGCGTTGGGAGGCACTGGGGTGCGGAACCCGGCCCGACCTCGCTGTCCCGACCCCGCCGCCTGCCTCGTGGCGTCCGGCGTGGGTCGGCGGGGGTCCTCTGACGCAGCAGGCACCCCTCGCTTTCGCCTCTTGTGGTCGTCGCCTCGTGGGCCGCCCCCCTCCGCGGCGGTGGGGGTGCTGTCCCGCTGGCCCGCCGTGCTGCCCTCTCGGGTATTGCACGAGCGCTGGCTCCGCCTGGGCCTTTGCGGTGCTCCTGGAGCGCCCCGGGCTGTCTCTCAGGTGCCCGAGGCCGAGCGGTGGTGTGTCGCTCCCGCCCCCAGCGCCCCCTCCTCCGGTCGCCGCCGTGGTGTCCGCGCGTGGGTCCTGAGGGAGCGCGTTGGCTGTGCGGGTCGAGGCGGTTGAGTGAGACGCGCCCCTCCCACGCGGGGAAGGGCGCCGCCTGGTCTGGCGAGCGCACGTCCCGTGCTCCCCTCTGGCGGGTGAGCGCGGGCCGTGTGAGCGGTTGCGGTGGGCTCGGGCCGGCCACGCGTGCGCCGGCCGGCCGCCGAGGGGCTGCCGTTCTGCCTCCGATCGGTCGTGTGTGGGTTAACTGGAGGCGCCTTGCCTCACAGAAAGGAGGTGGGTGGACGGCGGGGGGCCTTGGGGGCTGTGCGCACGCGCGCCGGCCGGGCCCCTGCCCTGACCGCAAACGCTCAAGGTTGCCGCAGGTTTCTTCTCGCGCCGCAGGCCCCCTCCCTTCCCCAGGCGTCCCTGAGTGCCTCTGCGGGCCCGACGAGGGGCGACTGGCGGGTGGGGAGCGTGACCCACCCTCGGTGAGAAAGCCTTCTCTAGCGATCCGAGAGGTGTGCCTTGGGGTACCGGATCCCCCGGCCCGCCGCCTCTCTCTGTGTTGTGGTAGCGCTGCCGTAGCGACTCGCCTGCAGAGAACCCTCCTCCTCCGCTGTCCCCGCCTCGACGGGATGAGGTGGGGGGACAGTGAGGGTTCCGCCGGACCCCGCGGTGGGGGCCGAGCGCGCGGCTCGTCGTCTACTGTGGCCCGCGCCTCCCCCTTCCGAGTTGGGGGAGGATCCCGCTGGGCCGGGCCCGACGTCCTAGCGGATGGGAAGGCTGCTGCGAGCGGCGGGTGCGCGTGGCACTCCGTCTGGCGCGCGACGCCGCTCCCCGCTGTGAGCCGGCTCTCCGCCCGCTCCCGTGCCGAGCCGCGACCGCTGCCGATGACCGCGTTCGCGTGGCGCGGGGTGTGGGGCCGCCTGGTCCTTGGGGAGCGAGCCGTCCCCACGGGGCGGCGCGCCGGTCTCCCGGAGCGGGACCGGGTCCGGGACGGACGAGAAACGGGCGACATGTGGCCCCTGGTGTTGGGCTTGTGGCTGAGGTTGCTTCGGGGCCGCCGGTGGTGGGACCCGGGGCTCGTGAGGGGGTTGCTCGGTGGGCTGCCCAAGGGCCGTTCGGCGTCCCAGGCGGGGCGCCGCGGGACCGCCCTCGTGTCTGTGGCGGTGGGATCCCGTGGCCGTGTTTTCCTGGTGGCCCGGCCGTGCCTGAGGGTTGCTTGCCCGAGTTAGCCCCCTGCGGGTTCCCCGTGCCCTTGTCTCCGTGGCCCCCTGGCTCCTTGCCTGCCTTGTGCTCCTTTTCCCTGTCCGCCGCCTGCCGATCCTCTCTTCCCCGAGCGGCTCACCGGCTTTTATGCTGTTGGCCGCCCCGTCTGGGCCCGAACCCGGCTCCGCCTTCTGGGGGCGTCGCCGCCGCCGGCCACGCTGGTTGGCCCGGTGTCCGCGTACCCACGGCGCGCGCCTTCGGGGCCAGGTCGGTGGCGGCCCGGTGGGCGCCCGGAGGGTTTGGGTCGGCCTTGCGGTGCGTGTGGGGGGA
>NC_088384.1:41207500-41217500 GCF_037993035.2 Macaca fascicularis
TGAATGTTGTTTCGTCTCGAGAGAAACATAGGTCAGACACAAAGTAAGCCCACTCCGCTAGGAGCCCTCTTAAAAACGTTTCAAAAAGAAAAATAAAAGGAAAGTCATCAAGTCGTCACAACTTACCCTACTAAAATGCATGTTACAGAACCTTACAAAAGGTTTTGCAGGAGATTATAGAGTTCAGTTAACCCCCTAGAGGTCACGAACTCTGGGTGAATTAGAATTGCCCTCTTCTGCTGTTGGATGGCCCACGGAAGGAACTATAGGCAGAGCACAATTGGCCGTGTAGTTCAGGTGGTGACGGGGTCGGAGGACAGCCTGTGTACCTAGATCAAATTCCTTTATAGGGACTCATGGCGAAATAGATTATAGACAAAGCCAGCGTTAATTTAGCCCTGTTTAACAACTTTGTGCAAAATAGCCAAAAGTAAAAGTAAGAGCGGCTTCGCCGGCAGACACACAGTTTTTTTAAAAAGGGAGTCCCAGGAAACGGCAAGAGAAGCCAGTTTTTACGGGAGCCGCGAGAGATAACACAGATTCTTTCTCCATGTTTCCCAGCCTACCCCGCTTCACCGAGGCCAACAACCCCCTCAGAAATGAGATTCAGGAGCTGACACGCCCCAGGTCTCACCTCGAAGGGAAGGATCGGAGCCTCCAGAGGCCAAGGAAAGAAGTCGAGATAGTCAAGTGGGCCATCTCAGATCTGGTCTTACTCGAGCTCTGTAAATGCCTCTCAGGGAGATACGAGGACCTGTCTATTATAATGACCAGGCCCACATCCCGGGGGGAGGGGGGTGGGCAACAGACTTTCATCTATCAGCCCTTTTCAACCATTGAGCTACTAAACTGGGAACACCCTGAACCCACCGCCTTGCTCCCGACAGCTAGAGCCCTGTCGAGCATGACTGTGTAGAGGTGTTGGACTCCAGTGTACTCTAGCAGATCTGACCTCCGGGACCAGCCTTGGGCATCAGTACACTAGGAGCTATGCGTGGACGGGAACAGCTTCACCAACCCACGAGGGGAGAGATGTGCAGAATATGCGGTGGTAACCCTGGACGCTGTCGTTAAGCTGGGCTCATTGCTTTAATCCGGGCCTTAGAACTCGGTGAGGGTAAGACTGTAAACATTTACACTGACTCTCGGTATGCCTGTTTCACCCTCCAAGTGTATAAAGAAAAGAGCCTGTTAAACTCTAGAAAACAGGGAAAAGAGCAAAAGAAAAAGAAAGACTAAAAGCAAGTGTAAAGATAGAGAATCAAAAGAAAACAGGAGAGACAGACAGCAGTGCGTGGGCGGGGGCAGGGCCCGTGCCGTTTCTCGGGCCCCACCAGCTGGCCGTAGGAGCGTGAGAACGCGGGGGGGGGGGGGGGGGGGCGGAAAGCAGCATTGTGAGAGGCCGCGGACGTGGATGTAGACATGACCGAAGTCAAGTTAGGCAAGGATTCCAGAGCCGGACAAGGCTAGAGAGAGATTAATGTGCGAGATGGAAAAAAAAAAAAAAAAAGACTCTAGAAGGGTAAATGTTCAGAAGGCAATACAGGAAATGGCCAAGGCCGCAAGACAAAGAGGCCATCGGCCAAGGGCTGCTGCACCTTGGAGGAACCAGACACTCATCTGATCAGGCTGACAGGAGCTGAAGAATGTAAAGACTAGGGCAGACTAGGCACCTTCTCATTAGGCTCCCAGGAGCCCATGGTCACATTAGAAGTTACAAACAGCAAGACTCTGCCGTATCTGGATTCCAATTTCTCACTGAAGGCTCAGCCACTAGATACAGTGACAAAGGGGCGGAGTGGGGGTGGGGATGGGGGGAGGGGGGAACTCCTCCTCTAAGAAACTGAAACAGGAAAAAGAGCCATACCTTGTGAAAACTTGCTTATAGACTTTACAGGACTGCCCCCTGCTGGAGGCTAGTGCTTGTTTGCACCTTTTCAGGGTAAGTTACAGTTTTCCCCACCAGGACAGAAAAAGTACAAGAAGTGACTAAAGTACTGTTAAAAGACATTATCCCCAGGTTTAAGACTACCTCTGATTTTAAAGTCAGACAATAGGCCAGCATTTGTAGCTGTAGCTGGAATAGTGCAAGATTTAACAAGACTGTTAACAATACAACAGAGGTTACACGCAGCCTATCGGCCACAAAGTTCAACAAAAGGTGGAACGCATGAACTGGACACTCGAGCGAGCAGCTACTGGCGACCAAAAAACAAAACGAAAAAAAAAGGGTTGCCATATATAGATATAGATAGATAGACAGATAGATAGATAGATAGATAGATAGATAGATAGATAGATAGATGTATATATATATACACACACACACACACACACATACACACACACACACACAGATATAGATATAGATATAGATATAGATATAGATATATAGATATATGCCAGGAAATTCACTTAAGATAAAATCAGGTTTTTGCCTACGGTCCTCCTCCGAGTCAGGTGCACCCCTACCAAACAAACTAGGTATCTGCCCTGTAAGATTGTGTTCAGTTGGCCACCCGCAAATCGTAGGTCAAATAAAAGGTGACCTCCGGAAACTAAAGAAATTAACCTTTAAAAGGCAAATGCAGCCTTTCAAAATAGCCATACGAAGTGTTCATAATTAAATGAAGAAAAATAATGCCTACGAGCCTGACACCCATTTAAATCTAGGGACTCTGTTTAAAGTAAAACCTAATTTTTCTACAACCCATATAGGATGAGCCCTATACTGTAACCTTGTCCACTCCCACTGCTGTTAAAGTTGCAGGTGTTGCGTCTTGGATCCACCACAGTCAGCTAACACCGACAGCTCAGGACAAGTGGACCGGCTAACAGGACGCAGATCATCCAGCCCGGCTGATCCTGAGACGAGACCAAGCTGCTGCTGAGGACCACAAGCCCTGCTCTAGTCACACACCGGCAGCTGACTAGTCTATGCACGGCCGAAGCTTGAGGACTCATCAAGCAAGTCAATGTAGTTAAAAATCTTAAGACAGATAGTTTTCCTAGAATACTAACTGTTTTCCTATTGTTCTGTCGCTGTATTCAACCTTTTTCCCAGGTAAGGACCTCTTTCGTCCTTGCTGGATATGAATATGCTATACATTGCTTTGTTGTTGTTACCACCCCCCCCCCCCCCCACCCATAACCATGCTAGAAGAAACACCTATGTAAGGTGTCCCCACTGTACACGTACTGCTTAGGAAACCCAGACCCGTCCAGCCCAGCAACGATCGCAAGGTCTTTCAGTCATTCTTTAAACATATAAACCAGAAGTTACCAGAACCTCCTCCTTTAGCCAAAAATTTAAAAAATAAAAATAAAAAAACAGAAAAAAACCTATTTCCTCAGTAGGCTGAAAACATTGCTGGCAGCCTAGATGTTTCTTCATGTTATGTTGATAGAAGGGCTCACGTAAGAGACCAATGGCCTGGAGAAGCAGAAGGGTTAATGCCTCAAGATAACTTGACTTTAACCAACTCTTTCCCCAAACAGACGCCGCAAGTTCAAGCGTCGGGCTCGTAAAAACTTCTCTGATTAAAAAATACTGTTTTACTTGCTAAAAAAAGGTTTTAAGGCCCAGTTAAAAACTAACCTGCTTAAGACATGACAAAGTTAGTACATGTGCCTGTTCAGGTTTAACACAGGTTTGATCCTAGGTCTTCATTTAGAAAAGAGTTTCCAGCTGTAGAAAATGTAAAACCCTCACTGTAAGTGTATTACTTGTAATAGAAACTTGCTGGCCGGGCGCGGTGGCTCAAGCCTGTCATCCCAGCACTTTGGGAGGCCGAGACGGGCGGATCACGAGGTCAGGAGATCGAGACCATCCTGGCTAACACGGTGAAACCCCGTCTCTACTAAAAAATACAAAAAAACTAGCCGGGTGAGGTGGCGGGCGCCTGTAGTCCCAGCTACTCAGGAGGCTGAGGCAGGAGAATGGCGTGAACCCGGGAGGCGGAGGCTGCAGTGAGCTGAGATCCGGCCACTGCACTCCAGCCTGGGTGACAGAGCAAGACTCCGTCTTAAAAAAAAAAAAAAAAAAAAAAAAAAGACCCAAAAAGTAAAAATGAAAGGGAACCCGCCCACTAATTAGTGAAAATTCTCAAAGTGGGGGATGAGGAAGGAGACCTCTACTGCTCCTGCTGCCCTCCTCCCCCCACCTTGCCTAGTTCACAAGACAGGAGGAAAGAGAGAAAGCAAAACGTTAGAAACAAACAAAAGTCAGATAAATAGCCAGACAACCTTGGCACCACCACCAGGCCGTAGGAGTTAAAAAAAAAAAAAAAAAAAGTAATACTAATAACATCGGCCCCTGACCTAAACTACTTGTGTTATCTGTAAATTCCTGACACTATGAAAAAAAGGGTTGTAAAACTTTTTGTTCTGTCTGTCCTTCCTTCCTTCCTTCCTTCCTTCCTTCCTTCCTTCCTTCCTTCCTTCCTTCCTTCTTTCATCCCACCTCGGCCTCCCAAAGTGCTGGGATTACTGGCGTGAGGCACCATGCCTGCTTGGCCTAAAGAGACACCTATTGAAAGTAAGACATAGAGAGCTCCTTGCAGTGATCTGATTGATTGCTTGACTGATTTACAGACGGCGTCTCACTCTGTCACCCTGGCAGTGGTGCCATCAAAACCAAACTCACTGCAGTGTGGACGCTCCTGGACTCAAGCGATCCTTCCACCTCAGCCTCCAGAGTGTAGTGCCTGGGACCATGGGGCACGCGCCACTGTGCCCAGATGATTTTCAATTTTTATTGTTTTATTTTTCTTTTTCCCGAGACAGAGTTTCGCTCTTGTTGCCCAGACTGGAGTGCAATGGCGCGGATCTCGGCTCACCGCAACTTCTGCCTCCCGGGTTCAAGAGATTCTCCTGAGTCTGCCTCCCGAGTAGTAGCTCGGGTTGCAGGTATGCACCACCACGTCTGGTTGATTTTGTATTTTTACTAGAGACGGGGCTTCTACCATGTTGGTCAGGCTGGTCTCCAACTCCCGACCTCAGGTGATTCTCCCTCCCCGGCCTCCCAAAGTGCTGGGACGGCAGGCGTCAGCCGCCGCGCCCGGCCTTCCTTTTCAAATGTTTTTGCACAGACAGGGTCTCATCATGTTGTTGCAAGCCTTCTGCCCCGGCGTCCCAAAGTGCTCGCGTGACGGGCGTGAGCCACTGCGCCTGGACTCCGGGGAATGATTCACGACCACGACCGCTGTACTAACTATTTATTTCTTATTTATTTATTTATTTATTTATTTATTTTTTATTATTATTATTATCTTAAAATTATTATTATTTTTTTGAGACGGAGTTTCGCTCTGGGCGAGGCGGGGCGGGGCGAGGCGAGGCGAGGCGAGGCGAGGCGTGTCGCTTTGGAAACCGCAGCACCGCCTTCTAAAGCCCCATTCGAATGCACAAAGCCCTGTTCCCTTCCCGGACTGGGAGCTGATGCCTTCCATAGCCTTGGGCTTCTCTCCATTCAGAAGCTTTTACAGGCGCAACCCCACCCAGAGGCTAGCTGCGGTTGAGGATTGGGGGTGTGCTGGGGCTGGAAAGTCGGTCCCCTATTTTTGCTAGCTCGGCCACGACATCCCCCGACCCCTATCGCTTGCTCACCCTTTCAGATCCCTTGCCTCCACCGTCTTGGAGGCTGACCTCTGACTTTAATATCTGCCTTTCTTCCTGTCTTGGGTTTGAGGAGGGGGGGCAGGAATGAGGGTGTGTGTGGGGAGGGGGTGTGGGGTGTGGACGGAGGGGAGCGTCCTAAGGGTCGATTTCGTGTCATGCCTCTTTCACCGCCACCGCCGAAGATGAAAGCAACGATCAGCTAAAGACCGCGTGTTCTCATCTATAACTGGGAACTAAATAATGAGAACTCGTGGGCAGAACGAGGGGGACGAGAGAGGCGGGAGCCTACTTGAGGGAGGAGGTGTGGAAGGAGAGACATCTTCAGGGAAAAACAAAACAAAACAAAACAAAACAAAAAACCAAACCACGAAAACTGTCGGGTACTGCGCTGAGTTATCCGGGTGATGAAATCATCTGCACACTGAACCCCCAAGTCAGAAGTTTACTTGTGTAACAATCTTGCACATGTGTGCTTGAACAAGACATAAAAGTTGGGGGGGGGGGGAGAGAGAGAGAGAGAGAGAGAGAGAGAGAGAGAGAGAGAGAGAGACAGAGACAGAGAGAAGGAAACACCACCTCCTTGACCTGAGTCAGGGGGTTTCCGGTCTGGTGGCGGAACGTTCAGTGACAATGGAGTATTTTGGCCTGTTCTTTTTTTGTGCGTTTGCTATTTTTTTTGCTGCTGTTGTTGTTGTTGTTTTAAGACAGAGTCTCACTCAGCCACCCAGCCTGGAGTGCGGTGGTGCGATTCGGCTCACTGCAACCACCGTCTCCCAGGTTCAAGCGATTCTCCCGTCTCAGCCTCCTGAGCAGCTGGGATTACAGGCACCCACCATCATGCTCCGAAGATGTTTCTATGTTAGTAGAGACGGAGTTTCACCATGTGGGCCAGGCTGCTCTTGAACTCCTGACCTCAGGTGATCCGCCCACCTCGGCCTCCCAAAGTGCTGGGATTACATGTGTGAGCCACTGCGCCCGGTGGCGGTCCCTGTGTTTTGTTTTCTTTTTTCTTTTTTCTTTTTTTTTTTTCTTCTTTCTTTCTTTCTTTCTTTCTTTCTTTCTTTCTTTCTTTCTTTTTTGGTAGGGAGGGACTGAGTCTCTCTCAGTCTGTCACCCAGGCGGGGGTGCAGTGGCACTCCCTCGGCTCACTGCAACCTCTGCCTCCCGGATTCCAGTGATTCTTCTTCAGTGGCTGGGATTACAGGCGCACACCACCACATCCGGCTAATTTTTGTATTTTGAGTAGAGACGGGGTTTCTCCATGTTGGCCGCACTGGTCTCGAACTCCTGACCTCAAGTGATCCGTTCTCCTGGGCCTCCCAAAGTGCGAGGACGACAGGCCTGAGCCGCCGGGATTTCAGCCTTTAAAAGTGCCGGCCCTACCACCTTTCGCTGTGGACGTTACGCTCTGAATGACGTGCCATCTCTGCCATAGGTTGACTCCCTGAGTCCCCTCTGCCATTTCACTCCATCCTGGGACGCAAGAGCGAAACTCCATCCCGCCACCTCCTCGTGCAAAACAAAACAAAACGAAACAAAACAAAACAAAACAAAAAAAGAAACTCTACACATGACCTGTAAGTGTCTGTTCCTGTGAGTGATTTCTGAGATACGGCACTGTAGACTGAACGCAGTGGCTCACGTCTGTCATCCTAGTACTTTGGGAGGCTGAGGCGGGCGGATCGCCAGGTCAGGAGATCGAGACCATCCTGGCTAACATGGTGAAACCCCGTCTCTACTAAAAAAACAAACGAATTATCTGGGTGTAGTGGCCGGCGCCTGTAGTCCCAGCTACTCGGGAGGTTGAGGCCGGAGAATGGTGTGAACCCGGGAGGCGGAGGTTGCAGGGAGCTGCGATCGCGCCACTGCACTCCAGCCTGGGTGACAGAGCAAGACTCCGTCTCAAAAAAATAAAAAAATAAAAAAAGAAGAAAGAAAGAAAGAAAGAAAGAAAGAAAGAAAGAAAGAAAGAAAGAAAGAAGGAAAGAAAGAAGGAAAGAAAGAGGAAATGAAAGAAATGGCACTGTATCGCTATTGGGCTAGGACCCTCTCTCTTTCTGTCTGTTCCTCTCTGTCTCTCTCTGTCCGTTTCTGTCTTTCCTGTCTCTCTCACTGTGTCTGTCTTCTGTCTTACTCTCTTTCTTTGCCTGTCTGTCTGTCTACCTCTCTCTCTCTCTCTCTCTCTGTCTGTTTCTCTCCGTCTCTCACTGTCCGTCTATGTCTTTCTCTGTCACTCTCTTTATCTGTCTGCCTGTCCCTCTCTTTCTCTCTGTCTCTCTGTCTCTCTGTCTGTCTCTCTCTCTCTCTCTCTCTCTCTCTACCTGTGTCTCTCACTCACTGTGTCTGTCTTCTGTCTTACTCTCTTTTTTGCCTGTCTGTCTGTCTCTGTCTGTCTCTCTCCCTCTCTCCCCCTCCCTGTCTAGTCTGTTTCTCTCTCTCTCTCTCTCTCTCTCTCTCTCTCGCTCTCGCTCTCGCTCTCGCTCTCGCTCTCTCGCTCTCTCGCTCTTTCTGTCCGTTTCTCTCTGTCTCTGTCTGTCGATCTCTCTTTTTCTACGTCTGTCTCTTTGTCTGTCAGATTCCCCCGTCCCAGAGAGGGCCCTGCCCCTTCCACCAAAGTGAGAAGTGCGTGCTTAGAGAGGCCGAGAGGAATCTACACAGACGGGCCTTGCCGGGCTTCCCCACTGGGTGCATGATTTCGGGAGATCGAGGCCGGGTCCCCACTTGGATGGAAGGGCCATTTGCAGACCTTTCTCTCTGTCACCTGTGATGTCCAAACTTCTCGTATTTCCCTGATAAGCTCCTCGACTTTAAAATAAACGGCTAAGGCCGGGCACGGTGGCTCATGCCCGTCATCCCAGCATTTTGGAAGGCCGAGGCGGGTGGATCACCTGAGGTCGGGAGTTCGAGGCCAGCCTGACCCACATGAAGAAACCCCGTCTCTACTAAAAATACAAAATTAGCCGGGCATGGGGGCGCAGGCCTGTAATCCCAGCTACTCGGGAGGCAGACGCAGGAGAATCGCTGGAACCTGGCAAGCGGAGGTTGCAGTGAGCCGAGATCGCGCCATTGCACTCCAGCCTGGGCAGCAAGAGCGAAACTCCGTCCCACCGCGCGCGCACACGCACACACACACACACACACACACACACACACACACACACGAAAAAAAGGGGAAAAAAAATAGAAAAAGGAAAATTCTTCACACGTGACCCATAAGTGTGTGTTCCCACGAGTGATTTCCAAGCAATGGCACCGTAGGGGCTGAACGCGGTGGCTCACGTCTGTCACCCCAGCAGTTTGGGAAGCCGAGGCGGGCGGATCAGGAGGTCAGGAGTTCAAGACCAGCCTGGCCCACGTGGTGAAACCCCGTCTCTACTAAAACTACAAAACTGAGTCGGGTGCGGTGGGGCAGACCCCTGTGATCCCAGCTACTCGGGAGTCGGAGGCGGGAGAATCGCTTGAACCTGGGAGGCGGGGGTTGCCGTGAGCCGAGATCGTGCCACAGCGCTACAGCTTGGGCTGCAGAGTGAGTGAGACTCTGTCTCAAAGTTAAATAAATAAATAAATAAATAGCAAGCGAGAAAGAGAAAATGAAAGAAATGGCACTGTATCACTACTCGGCTAGGATGGCGGTGATGTTCTTGTGGGGAGACACCGCGTGGGGCGATGTGTAGTGTGCGGACTCCGATCTTCGTGGTGGGATGTGGATGCTCCGCGATTCACCGTACTGACTAGATTCATGACTGATTCACGACAGGGTGGACTTTGGGGAACACGGTTGAGAAATGGGTACTTCGGGAGCAAAATCTTGCCCCGGAACAGGAAGGGAGTGTGATGTGCACTGCTTTCCCCGTGAAATCCACGCCGTGTCCGGGAGCGTGGATGTCATGCACTAACACTCGTTCAGGGATTGCCTCTCTGAGGTCGTGGGTCTGGAGTCCACTCTGACACGCTAATGACCGCACTTGTGTCTTTGGTAGCTCCCACCTCCACCCCTGGCGTCCTCCACGCGCCCCGCACCCCTGGTCCTCTCTTCTCTCTGGGGCAATGGAAGTGCCAGGTGATCCCAGGGGCAGAAACTTTGGCTGTGCCCCTGGGGGTTCTGGTCGGCCAGTCGCGGGCATCGCGTGGGAGGACTCCCTGGGCCCGGAAATGGCCTGGTCTGAGAGGGATCCGGGAGACGCCGGCGACGCGGTGTGCCTCCGCCGCATCCCCCTCCCCAACCTCCACCCCGACCCAGAGCGATCCATCCTTCACTTCTTTTCCGTGATGACTGACACTTGCAGGCATCGGTTGTCTTCGGGCATCACCTAGCGGCCACTGTTACTGAAAGTCGAGGTGGCACGGAGGGAGGTCTCGCCGAAACTTCACCGAGCCCGGG
>NC_088384.1:41222500-41230000 GCF_037993035.2 Macaca fascicularis
TCTTCTCGGGGTGGGAAGCAAAAATAACAGCAGACGGCACTTAACGTTTCTGTTGTTGTTCTTGTTTTGGACGGAGTTTTCGCTCTTGTTGCCCACGCTGGAGTGCAATGGCCACCATCTCGAGGGATCCGCCTGCCCTCGGCCTCCCAAAGTGCGGGGATGACAGGCGTGAGCGTACCGCACCCGGCTCCCCCCCCCCTCCCCCCCCAGTCCGCCCCCGAAACACCACCGCTTGTCTTCCGGACAGTTTTACGGCAGAGTGTTTGGCTGGCTTGCTGAAATTCATTCTACATAGAAATTTAGGATGTCAGCTTCTGGCCTCATGGACTCTGAGCTGAGGAGTCCCCTGGTCTGTCTATCACAGGACCGTACACGTAAGGAGTAGAAAAACCGCAATGTTCAAAATCAGTAATTTTGTGATCCAGAAATACGCGGATTCACCCAAAACACGGAAACTTTTACAAATTGTCTTAGTTAGTCCTGGTGTCTGTGTCAGTGATTCTTTTAGGTTTGGACCTTGACCGAGAGAATTTCCAGTCGGTCTCTCGTCTCTCGTCTTCGGACAGAAGTTCCAGATGATCCGATGGCTGGGGTCTTAGGCTGTGTGCCCCCAGGGGCCCTGGTCGATTAGTTGTGGGGATCGCCTGGAAGGGCGCGGTGACCCACTGTGCTGTGGGGGCCTCCATCCTTCCCCCTCCCGCCTCACCCTCCAGGCGATCCCAATTCATTCCGGGCTGACAGTCTCATTGGCAGACGTCGGGCATCACCTAGCGGCCACTGTTACTCTGAAAATGGAGGCCTCAACAGAGGAAGGAAGCTCAGGCCGCCTGCGCACAGCCTGGGGCAACTGTGTCTTCTCCACCGCCCCCGCCCCCACCTCCAAGCTCCCCCCTTCCTTGTTGCCTAGGAAATCGCCACTTTGACGACTGGGCCTGAGTGACCTTTGATCAGGCAGCATCAATCAATGAATCAATCAATCAATCAATGTAAATACAATACAATACGATACAATACAATTGTACGGGCGCGGTGGCTCACGCCTGTCATCCCAGCACTTTGGGAGGCCGAGGCTGGCAGATCACCTGAGGTCGGCAGTTCGAGACAAGACTGACCCACATGGAGAAACCCCGTCTCTACTGAAAATACAAAATTAGCCGGGCGTGGTGGCACATGCCTGTAATCCCAGCTACTCGGGAAGGGAAACGGAGGCAGGAGAATTGCTTGAACCTGGGAGGCGGAGGTCGCAGTGAGGCGAGATGGCGCCATTGCGCTCCAGTCTGAGCAACAAGAGCGGAAGTGCGTCTCCAAAAAAAAAAAAAAAAAAACCAAGAAAACAAACCAAAAAGCAAGCAAGCAAGCAAGCAAGCAAGCAAGCAAGCAAACAAACAAACAAAAAAAACACCTTTCTCTGTGAAACTGCTTTTGTCGTGTGTGTATTCGTCTCGCAGAGTTAAACCTTTCTTTTTACTCAGCAGGTTGGAAGGGTTTTTTGGTTGAATCTCTCTGTGTACATTTCGGAGACCCTTGTGTCGTATGGTGAAAAAATCTTATGTTTTCAGATAAAAACGAGAGAGAAGGTCTTCATGAAACAGCTTTGTGACGTGTGGATTCATCATACCGAGTTAAAACTGCCTTTGGATTCAGCAGTTTGGAAGCAGAATGGACATTTGGGAGCCCATTGGGGCCTGTTGTGAAAAACCGAGTATCCCCACCAGAGAAATAGAAAGAAGCTCTCTATGATACTGCTTTGTGATGTGTGGATTCATGGCACCGAATTACAACTAATTTTTGATTGAGGAGGTTTGAAGCACTCTTTCTGTAGAATCCGCGAGTATACCTTTGGGAGCCCACTGAGGCCTAGTGTGAAAAACCGAATATCCCCAAATAAAAACTAGAAAGAAGCTGTCTCTGAAACTGCTTTGTCGTGTGTGGATTCATCTCACAGAGTGAAACCTTTCTTTTGATATACCAGGTTGGAAGCGGCCCTTTTGTAGAATCTGCAAAAGGACATTTGGGAGCTATTCGAGGCCTAGGGTGAAAACCAGGAAACTGTAGATAAAAACTAACAAGAAGCTATCTGTAAAACTGCTTTTTAGCGATGTGTAGATTCCTCTTACTGAGTTAAACCTTTCTGTTGATTCAGCAGATTGGAAGCATTTTGTTGTTGTTGCTGTTGTTGTTGTTGTTGTTGTTGTTGTTGTTGTTGTTGTTGTAGTAGTATTTTTTTCTTAATATTTTTATTTTTTTTAAGACAGACTCTCACTCTGTCCCCCAGGCTGGAGTGCAGTGACACCATCTCGGCTCACTGCAACCTCTGCCTTCCAGTTGAAGGGATTCTCCTGCCTCAGCCTCCCAAGTAGTTGGGATTACAGGCACCCGCTACCAAGCCCGGCAAATTTTTTGTGTTCTTGGTAGAGATGGGGTTTCACCGTTTTGGCCAGGCTGGTCTCGAACTCCTGACCTCAGGTGATCCACCCGCCTCTGCCTCCCAAAATGCTGGGATGACAGGCGTGAGCCGCTGCACGCGGCCGATTGGAAGCAGTTCTTTGCAGAATCTTCGAAGGGACATTTGGGAGCCCTTTGTGGCTCCTGGTGAAAGTGAACATCCCCAGAGGAAAAGGAGAAAAACTGCTGCTGGTGAAACTGCTTTTTGACGTGTGGATTCACCTCGAACGGATAATTCTTTTGAACCAGGAGGTTGGAAACACGCTTTCCGTAGAATCTGTGAGGGGACATTTGGAAACCCATTGAGGCCTACGTTGGAAAACAGACTATCCACAGATTAAAACCAGAGAGAGGCTATCTGTCACATTGATTTGTGATGCGTAGATTGATCTCTTAGCGATACACCATTCTTTGGATTCATCAGGTTAGAAACACTTTTTTTGGGCAGTCTCTCTGAATGGATTTTTGGGAGTCCCTTTAGGCCTATGGTGAATCACCGAATATTCCCAGATGAAAAATAGAAAGAATGTATTTGAGAAACTGCTTTGCGATGTGTGGACTCATCCTAAAGAGTTACACCTTTCTTTTGATTAGGCAGGTTGGAGACACTCTCTTTGTAGAGATTCCAAAGGGACATCTGGGAGCCCTTGAGGCCTACGGTGAAAAACTGAATATCCCCAGACAAAGACCAGAGAGAATATGTCATTGAAACGGCTTCGTGATGTCTGGGAGCTCTCTCTCTCTCTCTCTCTCTCTCTCCCCCCCCCCCGCTTGTCTCTCTCCCTGTGTCCCTGTGTCTGTCTTCTGTCTTACTCTCTTTCTCTGCCTGTCCTTCTGTCTGTTGGTCTCTCTCTCTCTCTCTCTCTCTCTCTCTCTCTCTCTCTTCCCCCCCGTCTGTTTCTCTCTCTCTCTCTCTGTCTGTCTGTCTCTCTCTCTCTCTCTCTCTCTCTCTCTCTCTCTCTGTTTCTCACTGTCTCTCTCTGTCCGTCTCAAAAAAAAAAAAAAAAAAGGATAGATACATGCATGCATGCATGCATACATACATACATACATGCATACATGCATACGTACAATTAAAAATTTGAAATAAAATAAAAGGAATAACTAGGCCCGGCGCGGTGGCTCAAGCCTGTCATCCCAGCACTTTGGGACGCCGAGGGTGGTGGATCGCTGGATCACGAGGTGGTCAGACCAGCAGGGCCAGTATGGTGAAACCCCGTCCGTCTCTAGTCAAAATACCAAAAATTAGCCGGGCATGGTCGTGCGCGTCTGTAATCTCAGCTACTCGGGAGGCCGAGCTGAGGCAGGAGAATCACTTGAACCTGGGAGGCGGAGGTTGCAGTGAGCCGAGATCGCGCCACTGTACACCAGCCTGGGCGAGAGAGGGAGACAACCTCTCAAACAATTAAAAATAAAAGTAAAAATGAAAGTAAAATTAAAAATTAAAAAAAAAAAAGAAAAGGAAAATGAAATAATTAAAAAGTGAGTTTCCGGGAAAAGAGGGAAGAAGAAAAAAAAAGAAAAAAGAAAACAGTCCCACAGTGACATAAACACATGCCTCTCGCCTTTCGAGGCGTCAGTGATGCTACGAATGATGCGCAATTTTTTTTTTTAACTTCCTTTTATTTTATTATCATTTATTGTTTGACACGAGCCTCGGAGGCCCTCCCTCCCTCCCTCCCTCCGTCCCACTCCCTCCCTCCGTCCCACTCCCTCGTTGCCCACACAACTTCAGGAGACAGACCCTGGCTGGGCCAGATTGTTCTTCTCTTTGAGCAGTTGTTTCCCTGACTTTCTTCGTGTCTTTAACCCGTGTGGACTCTTCTGCTCGGATTTCAGAGATGGCAGCTCCACTTCAGGCCTTGTTGTTAGTGGGGGCTTTCCTGATTCTCCCCACATGTAGTGAAAGCAGGTAGATTCGCCTCGCCTCGCCTCGCCTCGCCTCGCCTCGCCTCGCCTCGCCGCCTCCTCCTCCTCTCTCTCTCTCTCTCTCTCTCTCTCTCTCTCTCTCTCGATTGCTCGCTCGCTCGCTCGCGCTCGCGCGCTCTCTCTCTCTCTCTCTCTCTGCTGCTTTCTTGCTTTTTCTTTCTGTCTCTTTCTCTCTTTCTGTCGTGCTTTCTTGCTGTCTTGTTATCTTGCTTTCTTGCTTTGTCTTTCTTCCTGTCTTTCCTCTTTCTTTTTTTTTTCTTTCTTCTCTCGCCTTTCTTTCTCGCTGTCTTTCTCCCTCTCTCTCTCTCTTTCTTCTTTCTTTCTGTCTTTCTTTCTTTCTCTCTCTCTTTCTCTCTCTCTCTTTCTTTCTTTCTTTCTTTCTTTCTTTCTTTCTTTCATTTTTTTTTCTCTCTCTCTCCCCCAGCCTCTGAAAGTGCTGGGATCACAGGCGTCAGCCACCGCGCCTGGCCTATTTGCTTATGTTATGTTACCTTATTTTTTATTTATTCATTTTTATCTGTTTATTCATGTGTATGCATATAAATTTTTTTCTATTTTAATGTAGTTTTATATGTTATACCTATATACAAATGTAAGTACTTATATTGATATTTGTCTTCTCTTCTCTTCTCTTTTCTTCCTTTCTCTCCTTTAGGTTTTCCTTCCTTTCTTTCTTTCTCTGTTTCCTTCTTTATGTTTTCCTGCCTGCCTGCCCGCCCGCCCGCCCGCCCTCCCTCCCTCCCTCCCTCCCTCCCTCCCTCCTTCTCTGTCTGGATTCAGGAAGAGCCTACGCATTCTGTGTCTCCCTGTGTCCTCAACGACCCGCGACCGAGTCCTTGCTTGTTGTTTCTCCCACCGAGATGCCTCTCCGAACATCCACACGCCGTGGGTTGTCTTCTGACTGTGTCGCGGTCCATGCAGAGACAGGGTTTGGGGACCGTTTCTGTGGGGTTGGGGTACAGGGGCTGCGTTTTCGGCCTCGGGATAGCGTCTCTCGACTCACGGTTTCGGTTTTGCGGTCCGCGGGCCGGCCTGCCATCCGGATCTGTCTTGGTGACGTTCGCGACGGTTGTCGGACTCCATCTGGCGGCCGCTTTTATATCGTTCCCTTGGCTTCCGGAGCTGCGGTGGCAGCTGCCGAGGGAGGGGACCGTCCCCGCTGTGAGCTAGGCAGAGCTCCGGAAAGACCGCGGTCGTCAGCCGGGCTGTCCCGGTCGCGCCAGAGCTCTGGCGCGTCACTTGTGAGTCAGAGCTCAGGCGTGCAGGCTTATGTGGGGAGAGGTTGTCGCTGCGCTTTCGGGCCAGAGCCGGGTGTGGGGCTGCCGGGGTTGGTCGACCAGCACGCCGCGGCTCCCGAGGCCTGACCCGCGACCCGCGGGGACCCACCGGGCTTGGGGCGGGAGGCTGGGGACACCCTTCCCGGCCCGGTCGCGGGCCCGCGCGCATCCTGGCCGTCTGAGGCAGCGGCCGAATTTTTTCTCCAAGTCCCCGTGGGGAGCCGGGGACCGTCCTGCCTCGTCCCCCGGGTGCCGGGGAGCGGTCCCTCTGCCGTGACCTGTTGTTTGCAAGTCCCCGTGGGGAGTCGGAGAGCGCTCCCTGAGCGCGCGTGCGGCCCGAGAGGTCACACCTGGCCGGCCTTCGGTCCCTCGTGTGTCCCGGTCGTACGAGGGGACGGCCGAAAACGCTTCCGAGTCTCGCTCTGGAGACTCGGGCCGGCCCCTGCGTGGCACGGGTGGCCGGGAGGACGTCCCTGGCCCGGCGCTGCTCCGGCGTGTGTCCTGGGGTCGACCAGAGGGCCCTGGGTGCTCCGTGTCTGGCTGCGATGGTGGCGATTTTGGGGACAGATGCCCGTGTCGCGGGTTCCCTGGGCCGGCGGCGTGGTCGGTGACTCGACCTCCTGTCTCCTGGGGAGGTATATGTTTCACTCCGAGCCGGCATTTTGGGCCACCGGGTTATTGCTGACACGCTGTCCTCTGGCGACCTGTCGCTGGAGAGGTTGGGTCTCTTGGATGCGTCGCGGGTCTTCGGCCTCCCGGTGACCCGGCTAGCCGGCCCTGCTCGTGCTTGAGCCGCCTGCTGGGGCCCGTGTGCCCGGTCTCTCATGCATCCGAGCGTCCCAGCTCCCGGTGCCGCCTTGGGTCCGGGTCTCTGACCCACCTGGGGGCGGCGGGGAAGGTGGCGCGGGCTTACCGTGCCACCGTGCGCTCCCCGCTGCGGGCACCTGGGGCGGCCGTGACAACCCCACTCCCGCTGGCTCCGTGCCGTGCGTGTCAGGCATTCCTCGTCTCTGCCGGGTTGTCTGCCGCCCCTGTCCTGGGGCTGGGGATGGCCAGGCTGATCTGCTCGCTGGCCTCTGGGGAGGCTGTGGCTGGCCGGCCGACCCTGCTCCGGGGATGCTTTCCCTGATCGATGTGGTGATGTCACGCTCTCCCGGGCCGGGACCGAG
This sequence comes from Macaca fascicularis, assembly GCF_037993035.2. Taxonomy (NCBI): domain Eukaryota; kingdom Metazoa; phylum Chordata; class Mammalia; order Primates; family Cercopithecidae; genus Macaca; species Macaca fascicularis. Next base: position 41,229,321 of record NC_088384.1, read on the forward strand.
CCGCGACGGGCGAGGGGCGGGCATTCGTGGTGAATGAGACCCGTTCTTCTCGTCCCGCCCGCGGGGTTTCCCCCGTCTCCCATCCCCGCCTGTGGGCGGTGCGTTGGGAGGCACTGGGGTGCGGAACCCGGCCCGACCTCGCTGTCCCGACCCCGCCGCCTGCCTCGTGGCGTCCGGCGTGGGTCGGCGGGGGTCCTCTGACGCAGCAGGCACCCCTCGCTTTCGCCTCTTGTGGTCGTCGCCTCGTGGGCCGCCCCCCTCCGCGGCGGTGGGGGTGCTGTCCCGCTGGCCCGCCGTGCTGCCCTCTCGGGTATTGCACGAGCGCTGGCTCCGCCTGGGCCTTTGCGGTGCTCCTGGAGCGCCCCGGGCTGTCTCTCAGGTGCCCGAGGCCGAGCGGTGGTGTGTCGCTCCCGCCCCCAGCGCCCCCTCCTCCGGTCGCCGCCGTGGTGTCCGCGCGTGGGTCCTGAGGGAGCGCGTTGGCTGTGCGGGTCGAGGCGGTTGAGTGAGACGCGCCCCTCCCACGCGGGGAAGGGCGCCGCCTGGTCTGGCGAGCGCACGTCCCGTGCTCCCCTCTGGCGGGTGAGCGCGGGCCGTGTGAGCGGTTGCGGTGGGCTCGGGCCGGCCACGCGTGCGCCGGCCGGCCGCCGAGGGGCTGCCGTTCTGCCTCCGATCGGTCGTGT
>NC_088384.1:41247500-41257500 GCF_037993035.2 Macaca fascicularis
TGGCACGGGCTTGGAATCCCGACTACTCGGGACACCGAAGGAGGCGACTTGCCTGAACCGGGGAGGCCGAGGTTGCAGTGAGCCGAGATCGTGCCGTGGCGATCCAGCCTGGGTGACAGAGCGAGACTCTGTCTCAAAATAATAATAATAAGGAAGGAGACCACTACTACTCCTGCTGCCCTCCTCCCCGCACCTCGCCTAGTTCACAAGACAAGAGGAAAGACAGAAAGCAGAAAGTTAGAAAGGAACGAAAGCAAGATAAATGGCCAGACACCCTTGGTGCCACCACACGGCCCTAGGAGATTTAAAAAAAAAAAAAAAAGAAAGAAAGAAAGAAAGAAAGAAAAAAAAAAGGAAAAAAAAAGAAAAAGAGGAAGTAATAATAATAACATCGACCCCCGACCTGAACTACTTCTGTTATCTGTGAATTCCTTGTAAAACTTTTTGTTCTGTTAGCTGATGCAGGTAGCCCCCAGTCACGTTTCCCACGCTTGCTCGATTTGTCACGACCCTTTCACGTGCAACCCTTGAGGTTGTAAGCCTTTAAAAAAGTCTTTTTCGGGGAGCTCGGCTCCTAAGATGCGAGTCTGCCGACGCTCCCGGCCGAATGAAAAACCTCTTCCTTCTTTAATCCGGTGTCTCAGGAGTTTTGTCTGCGGCTTGTCCTGCTACATTTCTGGGTTCCCTCACCGGGAAGCGAGCTGGTGATGCACGGAGGGTCGAGGCAGCCCCTCAGGCGGCTTATGCCTGCCCTGTAGAGCATCCCTGCGGGGGACTCTGGCCAGCTTGAGCGATGCGGATCCTCAGAGTGCTGCCGGGTAGGCGTCTGCCCCGGTGCGATGCCTCGCCTCCAAAGAGCAGTGCACAGCACGCCCCCGTGGAGGATCGGCACAGTGGCTGGACACTGGGAAGGAACTGGCACTTTCAGTCCGGACATCTGAAACTTGCTGAGACTGCTCTTTGGAACTTCCCCCACTCCGTTTGAGTGGAAGCGTGGCCTGATCACCCACGGCGTGCCTCTACCGGCACTTTGGTTTTGGTTTCTGACTTGACTTGAATTCATTGGTTGATACTTTGGTTTCGGTTTCGATTTTGACTTGACTTGAATTGCTTGATAAACAGGCCTGCCTTGATTGCCACTTTGGTCTTGCTCCTGATTTTGGTTTGGCTTAAATTGCTTGACGAACAGGTGTGCCCTTAACAACACTTTGGTTTTAGCTTTCATTTTGATTTAGTGTGAATTAGGTGACTGAGTGACCTTTTACCCTTTCCTTCTCGTAGGGTGAATGTTGTTTCGTCTCGAGAGAAACATAGGTCAGACACAAAGTAAGCCCACTCCGCTAGGAGCCCTCTTAAAAACGTTTCAAAAAGAAAAATAAAAGGAAAGTCATCAAGTCGTCACAACTTACCCTACTAAAATGCATGTTACAGAACCTTACAAAAGGTTTTGCAGGAGATTATAGAGTTCAGTTAACCCCCTAGAGGTCACGAACTCTGGGTGAATTAGAATTGCCCTCTTCTGCTGTTGGATGGCCCACGGAAGGAACTATAGGCAGAGCACAATTGGCCGTGTAGTTCAGGTGGTGACGGGGTCGGAGGACAGCCTGTGTACCTAGATCAAATTCCTTTATAGGGACTCATGGCGAAATAGATTATAGACAAAGCCAGCGTTAATTTAGCCCTGTTTAACAACTTTGTGCAAAATAGCCAAAAGTAAAAGTAAGAGCGGCTTCGCCGGCAGACACACAGTTTTTTTAAAAAGGGAGTCCCAGGAAACGGCAAGAGAAGCCAGTTTTTACGGGAGCCGCGAGAGATAACACAGATTCTTTCTCCATGTTTCCCAGCCTACCCCGCTTCACCGAGGCCAACAACCCCCTCAGAAATGAGATTCAGGAGCTGACACGCCCCAGGTCTCACCTCGAAGGGAAGGATCGGAGCCTCCAGAGGCCAAGGAAAGAAGTCGAGATAGTCAAGTGGGCCATCTCAGATCTGGTCTTACTCGAGCTCTGTAAATGCCTCTCAGGGAGATACGAGGACCTGTCTATTATAATGACCAGGCCCACATCCCGGGGGGAGGGGGGTGGGCAACAGACTTTCATCTATCAGCCCTTTTCAACCATTGAGCTACTAAACTGGGAACACCCTGAACCCACCGCCTTGCTCCCGACAGCTAGAGCCCTGTCGAGCATGACTGTGTAGAGGTGTTGGACTCCAGTGTACTCTAGCAGATCTGACCTCCGGGACCAGCCTTGGGCATCAGTACACTAGGAGCTATGCGTGGACGGGAACAGCTTCACCAACCCACGAGGGGAGAGATGTGCAGAATATGCGGTGGTAACCCTGGACGCTGTCGTTAAGCTGGGCTCATTGCTTTAATCCGGGCCTTAGAACTCGGTGAGGGTAAGACTGTAAACATTTACACTGACTCTCGGTATGCCTGTTTCACCCTCCAAGTGTATAAAGAAAAGAGCCTGTTAAACTCTAGAAAACAGGGAAAAGAGCAAAAGAAAAAGAAAGACTAAAAGCAAGTGTAAAGATAGAGAATCAAAAGAAAACAGGAGAGACAGACAGCAGTGCGTGGGCGGGGGCAGGGCCCGTGCCGTTTCTCGGGCCCCACCAGCTGGCCGTAGGAGCGTGAGAACGCGGGGGGGGGGGGGGGGGGGCGGAAAGCAGCATTGTGAGAGGCCGCGGACGTGGATGTAGACATGACCGAAGTCAAGTTAGGCAAGGATTCCAGAGCCGGACAAGGCTAGAGAGAGATTAATGTGCGAGATGGAAAAAAAAAAAAAAAAAGACTCTAGAAGGGTAAATGTTCAGAAGGCAATACAGGAAATGGCCAAGGCCGCAAGACAAAGAGGCCATCGGCCAAGGGCTGCTGCACCTTGGAGGAACCAGACACTCATCTGATCAGGCTGACAGGAGCTGAAGAATGTAAAGACTAGGGCAGACTAGGCACCTTCTCATTAGGCTCCCAGGAGCCCATGGTCACATTAGAAGTTACAAACAGCAAGACTCTGCCGTATCTGGATTCCAATTTCTCACTGAAGGCTCAGCCACTAGATACAGTGACAAAGGGGCGGAGTGGGGGTGGGGATGGGGGGAGGGGGGAACTCCTCCTCTAAGAAACTGAAACAGGAAAAAGAGCCATACCTTGTGAAAACTTGCTTATAGACTTTACAGGACTGCCCCCTGCTGGAGGCTAGTGCTTGTTTGCACCTTTTCAGGGTAAGTTACAGTTTTCCCCACCAGGACAGAAAAAGTACAAGAAGTGACTAAAGTACTGTTAAAAGACATTATCCCCAGGTTTAAGACTACCTCTGATTTTAAAGTCAGACAATAGGCCAGCATTTGTAGCTGTAGCTGGAATAGTGCAAGATTTAACAAGACTGTTAACAATACAACAGAGGTTACACGCAGCCTATCGGCCACAAAGTTCAACAAAAGGTGGAACGCATGAACTGGACACTCGAGCGAGCAGCTACTGGCGACCAAAAAACAAAACGAAAAAAAAAGGGTTGCCATATATAGATATAGATAGATAGACAGATAGATAGATAGATAGATAGATAGATAGATAGATAGATAGATGTATATATATATACACACACACACACACACACATACACACACACACACACAGATATAGATATAGATATAGATATAGATATAGATATATAGATATATGCCAGGAAATTCACTTAAGATAAAATCAGGTTTTTGCCTACGGTCCTCCTCCGAGTCAGGTGCACCCCTACCAAACAAACTAGGTATCTGCCCTGTAAGATTGTGTTCAGTTGGCCACCCGCAAATCGTAGGTCAAATAAAAGGTGACCTCCGGAAACTAAAGAAATTAACCTTTAAAAGGCAAATGCAGCCTTTCAAAATAGCCATACGAAGTGTTCATAATTAAATGAAGAAAAATAATGCCTACGAGCCTGACACCCATTTAAATCTAGGGACTCTGTTTAAAGTAAAACCTAATTTTTCTACAACCCATATAGGATGAGCCCTATACTGTAACCTTGTCCACTCCCACTGCTGTTAAAGTTGCAGGTGTTGCGTCTTGGATCCACCACAGTCAGCTAACACCGACAGCTCAGGACAAGTGGACCGGCTAACAGGACGCAGATCATCCAGCCCGGCTGATCCTGAGACGAGACCAAGCTGCTGCTGAGGACCACAAGCCCTGCTCTAGTCACACACCGGCAGCTGACTAGTCTATGCACGGCCGAAGCTTGAGGACTCATCAAGCAAGTCAATGTAGTTAAAAATCTTAAGACAGATAGTTTTCCTAGAATACTAACTGTTTTCCTATTGTTCTGTCGCTGTATTCAACCTTTTTCCCAGGTAAGGACCTCTTTCGTCCTTGCTGGATATGAATATGCTATACATTGCTTTGTTGTTGTTACCACCCCCCCCCCCCCCCACCCATAACCATGCTAGAAGAAACACCTATGTAAGGTGTCCCCACTGTACACGTACTGCTTAGGAAACCCAGACCCGTCCAGCCCAGCAACGATCGCAAGGTCTTTCAGTCATTCTTTAAACATATAAACCAGAAGTTACCAGAACCTCCTCCTTTAGCCAAAAATTTAAAAAATAAAAATAAAAAAACAGAAAAAAACCTATTTCCTCAGTAGGCTGAAAACATTGCTGGCAGCCTAGATGTTTCTTCATGTTATGTTGATAGAAGGGCTCACGTAAGAGACCAATGGCCTGGAGAAGCAGAAGGGTTAATGCCTCAAGATAACTTGACTTTAACCAACTCTTTCCCCAAACAGACGCCGCAAGTTCAAGCGTCGGGCTCGTAAAAACTTCTCTGATTAAAAAATACTGTTTTACTTGCTAAAAAAAGGTTTTAAGGCCCAGTTAAAAACTAACCTGCTTAAGACATGACAAAGTTAGTACATGTGCCTGTTCAGGTTTAACACAGGTTTGATCCTAGGTCTTCATTTAGAAAAGAGTTTCCAGCTGTAGAAAATGTAAAACCCTCACTGTAAGTGTATTACTTGTAATAGAAACTTGCTGGCCGGGCGCGGTGGCTCAAGCCTGTCATCCCAGCACTTTGGGAGGCCGAGACGGGCGGATCACGAGGTCAGGAGATCGAGACCATCCTGGCTAACACGGTGAAACCCCGTCTCTACTAAAAAATACAAAAAAACTAGCCGGGTGAGGTGGCGGGCGCCTGTAGTCCCAGCTACTCAGGAGGCTGAGGCAGGAGAATGGCGTGAACCCGGGAGGCGGAGGCTGCAGTGAGCTGAGATCCGGCCACTGCACTCCAGCCTGGGTGACAGAGCAAGACTCCGTCTTAAAAAAAAAAAAAAAAAAAAAAAAAAGACCCAAAAAGTAAAAATGAAAGGGAACCCGCCCACTAATTAGTGAAAATTCTCAAAGTGGGGGATGAGGAAGGAGACCTCTACTGCTCCTGCTGCCCTCCTCCCCCCACCTTGCCTAGTTCACAAGACAGGAGGAAAGAGAGAAAGCAAAACGTTAGAAACAAACAAAAGTCAGATAAATAGCCAGACAACCTTGGCACCACCACCAGGCCGTAGGAGTTAAAAAAAAAAAAAAAAAAAGTAATACTAATAACATCGGCCCCTGACCTAAACTACTTGTGTTATCTGTAAATTCCTGACACTATGAAAAAAAGGGTTGTAAAACTTTTTGTTCTGTCTGTCCTTCCTTCCTTCCTTCCTTCCTTCCTTCCTTCCTTCCTTCCTTCCTTCCTTCCTTCTTTCATCCCACCTCGGCCTCCCAAAGTGCTGGGATTACTGGCGTGAGGCACCATGCCTGCTTGGCCTAAAGAGACACCTATTGAAAGTAAGACATAGAGAGCTCCTTGCAGTGATCTGATTGATTGCTTGACTGATTTACAGACGGCGTCTCACTCTGTCACCCTGGCAGTGGTGCCATCAAAACCAAACTCACTGCAGTGTGGACGCTCCTGGACTCAAGCGATCCTTCCACCTCAGCCTCCAGAGTGTAGTGCCTGGGACCATGGGGCACGCGCCACTGTGCCCAGATGATTTTCAATTTTTATTGTTTTATTTTTCTTTTTCCCGAGACAGAGTTTCGCTCTTGTTGCCCAGACTGGAGTGCAATGGCGCGGATCTCGGCTCACCGCAACTTCTGCCTCCCGGGTTCAAGAGATTCTCCTGAGTCTGCCTCCCGAGTAGTAGCTCGGGTTGCAGGTATGCACCACCACGTCTGGTTGATTTTGTATTTTTACTAGAGACGGGGCTTCTACCATGTTGGTCAGGCTGGTCTCCAACTCCCGACCTCAGGTGATTCTCCCTCCCCGGCCTCCCAAAGTGCTGGGACGGCAGGCGTCAGCCGCCGCGCCCGGCCTTCCTTTTCAAATGTTTTTGCACAGACAGGGTCTCATCATGTTGTTGCAAGCCTTCTGCCCCGGCGTCCCAAAGTGCTCGCGTGACGGGCGTGAGCCACTGCGCCTGGACTCCGGGGAATGATTCACGACCACGACCGCTGTACTAACTATTTATTTCTTATTTATTTATTTATTTATTTATTTATTTTTTATTATTATTATTATCTTAAAATTATTATTATTTTTTTGAGACGGAGTTTCGCTCTGGGCGAGGCGGGGCGGGGCGAGGCGAGGCGAGGCGAGGCGAGGCGTGTCGCTTTGGAAACCGCAGCACCGCCTTCTAAAGCCCCATTCGAATGCACAAAGCCCTGTTCCCTTCCCGGACTGGGAGCTGATGCCTTCCATAGCCTTGGGCTTCTCTCCATTCAGAAGCTTTTACAGGCGCAACCCCACCCAGAGGCTAGCTGCGGTTGAGGATTGGGGGTGTGCTGGGGCTGGAAAGTCGGTCCCCTATTTTTGCTAGCTCGGCCACGACATCCCCCGACCCCTATCGCTTGCTCACCCTTTCAGATCCCTTGCCTCCACCGTCTTGGAGGCTGACCTCTGACTTTAATATCTGCCTTTCTTCCTGTCTTGGGTTTGAGGAGGGGGGGCAGGAATGAGGGTGTGTGTGGGGAGGGGGTGTGGGGTGTGGACGGAGGGGAGCGTCCTAAGGGTCGATTTCGTGTCATGCCTCTTTCACCGCCACCGCCGAAGATGAAAGCAACGATCAGCTAAAGACCGCGTGTTCTCATCTATAACTGGGAACTAAATAATGAGAACTCGTGGGCAGAACGAGGGGGACGAGAGAGGCGGGAGCCTACTTGAGGGAGGAGGTGTGGAAGGAGAGACATCTTCAGGGAAAAACAAAACAAAACAAAACAAAACAAAAAACCAAACCACGAAAACTGTCGGGTACTGCGCTGAGTTATCCGGGTGATGAAATCATCTGCACACTGAACCCCCAAGTCAGAAGTTTACTTGTGTAACAATCTTGCACATGTGTGCTTGAACAAGACATAAAAGTTGGGGGGGGGGGGAGAGAGAGAGAGAGAGAGAGAGAGAGAGAGAGAGAGAGAGAGAGACAGAGACAGAGAGAAGGAAACACCACCTCCTTGACCTGAGTCAGGGGGTTTCCGGTCTGGTGGCGGAACGTTCAGTGACAATGGAGTATTTTGGCCTGTTCTTTTTTTGTGCGTTTGCTATTTTTTTTGCTGCTGTTGTTGTTGTTGTTTTAAGACAGAGTCTCACTCAGCCACCCAGCCTGGAGTGCGGTGGTGCGATTCGGCTCACTGCAACCACCGTCTCCCAGGTTCAAGCGATTCTCCCGTCTCAGCCTCCTGAGCAGCTGGGATTACAGGCACCCACCATCATGCTCCGAAGATGTTTCTATGTTAGTAGAGACGGAGTTTCACCATGTGGGCCAGGCTGCTCTTGAACTCCTGACCTCAGGTGATCCGCCCACCTCGGCCTCCCAAAGTGCTGGGATTACATGTGTGAGCCACTGCGCCCGGTGGCGGTCCCTGTGTTTTGTTTTCTTTTTTCTTTTTTCTTTTTTTTTTTTCTTCTTTCTTTCTTTCTTTCTTTCTTTCTTTCTTTCTTTCTTTCTTTTTTGGTAGGGAGGGACTGAGTCTCTCTCAGTCTGTCACCCAGGCGGGGGTGCAGTGGCACTCCCTCGGCTCACTGCAACCTCTGCCTCCCGGATTCCAGTGATTCTTCTTCAGTGGCTGGGATTACAGGCGCACACCACCACATCCGGCTAATTTTTGTATTTTGAGTAGAGACGGGGTTTCTCCATGTTGGCCGCACTGGTCTCGAACTCCTGACCTCAAGTGATCCGTTCTCCTGGGCCTCCCAAAGTGCGAGGACGACAGGCCTGAGCCGCCGGGATTTCAGCCTTTAAAAGTGCCGGCCCTACCACCTTTCGCTGTGGACGTTACGCTCTGAATGACGTGCCATCTCTGCCATAGGTTGACTCCCTGAGTCCCCTCTGCCATTTCACTCCATCCTGGGACGCAAGAGCGAAACTCCATCCCGCCACCTCCTCGTGCAAAACAAAACAAAACGAAACAAAACAAAACAAAACAAAAAAAGAAACTCTACACATGACCTGTAAGTGTCTGTTCCTGTGAGTGATTTCTGAGATACGGCACTGTAGACTGAACGCAGTGGCTCACGTCTGTCATCCTAGTACTTTGGGAGGCTGAGGCGGGCGGATCGCCAGGTCAGGAGATCGAGACCATCCTGGCTAACATGGTGAAACCCCGTCTCTACTAAAAAAACAAACGAATTATCTGGGTGTAGTGGCCGGCGCCTGTAGTCCCAGCTACTCGGGAGGTTGAGGCCGGAGAATGGTGTGAACCCGGGAGGCGGAGGTTGCAGGGAGCTGCGATCGCGCCACTGCACTCCAGCCTGGGTGACAGAGCAAGACTCCGTCTCAAAAAAATAAAAAAATAAAAAAAGAAGAAAGAAAGAAAGAAAGAAAGAAAGAAAGAAAGAAAGAAAGAAAGAAAGAAGGAAAGAAAGAAGGAAAGAAAGAGGAAATGAAAGAAATGGCACTGTATCGCTATTGGGCTAGGACCCTCTCTCTTTCTGTCTGTTCCTCTCTGTCTCTCTCTGTCCGTTTCTGTCTTTCCTGTCTCTCTCACTGTGTCTGTCTTCTGTCTTACTCTCTTTCTTTGCCTGTCTGTCTGTCTACCTCTCTCTCTCTCTCTCTCTCTGTCTGTTTCTCTCCGTCTCTCACTGTCCGTCTATGTCTTTCTCTGTCACTCTCTTTATCTGTCTGCCTGTCCCTCTCTTTCTCTCTGTCTCTCTGTCTCTCTGTCTGTCTCTCTCTCTCTCTCTCTCTCTCTCTACCTGTGTCTCTCACTCACTGTGTCTGTCTTCTGTCTTACTCTCTTTTTTGCCTGTCTGTCTGTCTCTGTCTGTCTCTCTCCCTCTCTCCCCCTCCCTGTCTAGTCTGTTTCTCTCTCTCTCTCTCTCTCTCTCTCTCTCTCGCTCTCGCTCTCGCTCTCGCTCTCGCTCTCTCGCTCTCTCGCTCTTTCTGTCCGTTTCTCTCTGTCTCTGTCTGTCGATCTCTCTTTTTCTACGTCTGTCTCTTTGTCTGTCAGATTCCCCCGTCCCAGAGAGGGCCCTGCCCCTTCCACCAAAGTGAGAAGTGCGTGCTTAGAGAGGCCGAGAGGAATCTACACAGACGGGCCTTGCCGGGCTTCCCCACTGGGTGCATGATTTCGGGAGATCGAGGCCGGGTCCCCACTTGGATGGAAGGGCCATTTGCAGACCTTTCTCTCTGTCACCTGTGATGTCCAAACTTCTCGTATTTCCCTGATAAGCTCCTCGACTTTAAAATAAACGGCTAAGGCCGGGCACGGTGGCTCATGCCCGTCATCCCAGCATTTTGGAAGGCCGAGGCGGGTGGATCACCTGAGGTCGGGAGTTCGAGGCCAGCCTGACCCACATGAAGAAACCCCGTCTCTACTAAAAATACAAAATTAGCCGGGCATGGGGGCGCAGGCCTGTAATCCCAGCTACTCGGGAGGCAGACGCAGGAGAATCGCTGGAACCTGGCAAGCGGAGGTTGCAGTGAGCCGAGATCGCGCCATTGCACTCCAGCCTGGGCAGCAAGAGCGAAAC
>NC_088384.1:41262500-41272500 GCF_037993035.2 Macaca fascicularis
TGCAGAGAGCCCGATTCTCCCTCGTGGGTGGCTACAGGCTAGAAATGACTATCGCTTCCTGGACGGAGGGGCTTCCTTAGGCAGTCACCTTTGCGGGAGTATCTCTCAAACCCTCCCTTGGGGCCACAAAATAGATTCCACCCCACCCCTCGACGTTTCCCTGTTTCCCCGGGTGCTGGATGTATCCTGTCGAGAGACCCGTGGGTGACACGTTGAGTTAAACACCTTGATTGGCTTTGTGTGTTTGTCTGTTTCTGAGATGCGGTCTCGCTCTGTCCCCCAGGCTGGAATGCAGTGGTGTGATCTCAGCTCACTGCAACCTCTGCCTCCCGGGTTCCAGCGATTCTCCTGCCTTCAAGCGGCACCATGCCCGGCTCCTCTTTTAATTTTTAGTAGACACGGGGTTTCGCCCTGTTTCACTGGCTTTCACTGCGGAGTCTAGATAAGAGCCACACCTCGTTCTGTGCCACAGAATGACTTCTTTATCATGCCGACTCTGGAAAGCCCGGCCCCTTGTGATCCATTTCGAACCGAGAGTCACCTCATGTTTGGAAAACGGATCCGCTCCCAAGTTCAGTGGAGGGATGTGACGTATGTAGGATGAGGGACTCTCTTCCTTCTGAGTCGGTCTGCACGGTGGGGCCTAGGGCTGGAGCTCTCTCTGTGCGGACTGCTGGCTCCCTCAGCCTTGGGTTCCATCGGCCCCAGCACTGGAACGAGGGCCCCGGCAGACTCTGGCCCTCCCTGGCCCTTAAGTCGCTGTCAGAAACCCCATCTCGCGCTCGGATGTCCTGAATGACTGTGGCTTGCGCCTCTCTGGAAACATTTGAAATCTATCTATCCTCTACGCGTGGCCACCTAAAACCACAGGAGCTTGGGAAACACAGGGCCGCCATCCACCTCACTGGTTTTGGGAGAGAATGCTGAAAGTCTCTTGCCGACTCTCTCTTGACTTGAGTGCTTCACGGGCGTGTGGTTAAGGCGTAGTGAGACCAGATGTATGAACTCAGGCCGGGTGCTGATGGCTCACGCCTGTAACCCCAACACTTTGGGAGGCCGAGGCCGTAGGATCCCTTAGAAGAATCCCCTAACCCCGGGGAAGTTGAGGCTGCAGTGAGCCACAATGGTGTCACTGCACTCCAGTCTGGGCGAAAGACAGAGCGAGACCCTGTCACAGACAGACAGACAGACAGACAGACAGACAGACAGACAGGCACGCAGACAGGCAGGCAGGCAGGCAGGCAGGCAGGCAGGCGGGCAGGGAGACAACAGCTGTATTCTGTTCTTCTCGGGGTGGGAAGCAAAAATAACAGCAGACGGCACTTAACGTTTCTGTTGTTGTTCTTGTTTTGGACGGAGTTTTCGCTCTTGTTGCCCACGCTGGAGTGCAATGGCCACCATCTCGAGGGATCCGCCTGCCCTCGGCCTCCCAAAGTGCGGGGATGACAGGCGTGAGCGTACCGCACCCGGCTCCCCCCCCCCTCCCCCCCCAGTCCGCCCCCGAAACACCACCGCTTGTCTTCCGGACAGTTTTACGGCAGAGTGTTTGGCTGGCTTGCTGAAATTCATTCTACATAGAAATTTAGGATGTCAGCTTCTGGCCTCATGGACTCTGAGCTGAGGAGTCCCCTGGTCTGTCTATCACAGGACCGTACACGTAAGGAGTAGAAAAACCGCAATGTTCAAAATCAGTAATTTTGTGATCCAGAAATACGCGGATTCACCCAAAACACGGAAACTTTTACAAATTGTCTTAGTTAGTCCTGGTGTCTGTGTCAGTGATTCTTTTAGGTTTGGACCTTGACCGAGAGAATTTCCAGTCGGTCTCTCGTCTCTCGTCTTCGGACAGAAGTTCCAGATGATCCGATGGCTGGGGTCTTAGGCTGTGTGCCCCCAGGGGCCCTGGTCGATTAGTTGTGGGGATCGCCTGGAAGGGCGCGGTGACCCACTGTGCTGTGGGGGCCTCCATCCTTCCCCCTCCCGCCTCACCCTCCAGGCGATCCCAATTCATTCCGGGCTGACAGTCTCATTGGCAGACGTCGGGCATCACCTAGCGGCCACTGTTACTCTGAAAATGGAGGCCTCAACAGAGGAAGGAAGCTCAGGCCGCCTGCGCACAGCCTGGGGCAACTGTGTCTTCTCCACCGCCCCCGCCCCCACCTCCAAGCTCCCCCCTTCCTTGTTGCCTAGGAAATCGCCACTTTGACGACTGGGCCTGAGTGACCTTTGATCAGGCAGCATCAATCAATGAATCAATCAATCAATCAATGTAAATACAATACAATACGATACAATACAATTGTACGGGCGCGGTGGCTCACGCCTGTCATCCCAGCACTTTGGGAGGCCGAGGCTGGCAGATCACCTGAGGTCGGCAGTTCGAGACAAGACTGACCCACATGGAGAAACCCCGTCTCTACTGAAAATACAAAATTAGCCGGGCGTGGTGGCACATGCCTGTAATCCCAGCTACTCGGGAAGGGAAACGGAGGCAGGAGAATTGCTTGAACCTGGGAGGCGGAGGTCGCAGTGAGGCGAGATGGCGCCATTGCGCTCCAGTCTGAGCAACAAGAGCGGAAGTGCGTCTCCAAAAAAAAAAAAAAAAAAACCAAGAAAACAAACCAAAAAGCAAGCAAGCAAGCAAGCAAGCAAGCAAGCAAGCAAACAAACAAACAAAAAAAACACCTTTCTCTGTGAAACTGCTTTTGTCGTGTGTGTATTCGTCTCGCAGAGTTAAACCTTTCTTTTTACTCAGCAGGTTGGAAGGGTTTTTTGGTTGAATCTCTCTGTGTACATTTCGGAGACCCTTGTGTCGTATGGTGAAAAAATCTTATGTTTTCAGATAAAAACGAGAGAGAAGGTCTTCATGAAACAGCTTTGTGACGTGTGGATTCATCATACCGAGTTAAAACTGCCTTTGGATTCAGCAGTTTGGAAGCAGAATGGACATTTGGGAGCCCATTGGGGCCTGTTGTGAAAAACCGAGTATCCCCACCAGAGAAATAGAAAGAAGCTCTCTATGATACTGCTTTGTGATGTGTGGATTCATGGCACCGAATTACAACTAATTTTTGATTGAGGAGGTTTGAAGCACTCTTTCTGTAGAATCCGCGAGTATACCTTTGGGAGCCCACTGAGGCCTAGTGTGAAAAACCGAATATCCCCAAATAAAAACTAGAAAGAAGCTGTCTCTGAAACTGCTTTGTCGTGTGTGGATTCATCTCACAGAGTGAAACCTTTCTTTTGATATACCAGGTTGGAAGCGGCCCTTTTGTAGAATCTGCAAAAGGACATTTGGGAGCTATTCGAGGCCTAGGGTGAAAACCAGGAAACTGTAGATAAAAACTAACAAGAAGCTATCTGTAAAACTGCTTTTTAGCGATGTGTAGATTCCTCTTACTGAGTTAAACCTTTCTGTTGATTCAGCAGATTGGAAGCATTTTGTTGTTGTTGCTGTTGTTGTTGTTGTTGTTGTTGTTGTTGTTGTTGTTGTTGTAGTAGTATTTTTTTCTTAATATTTTTATTTTTTTTAAGACAGACTCTCACTCTGTCCCCCAGGCTGGAGTGCAGTGACACCATCTCGGCTCACTGCAACCTCTGCCTTCCAGTTGAAGGGATTCTCCTGCCTCAGCCTCCCAAGTAGTTGGGATTACAGGCACCCGCTACCAAGCCCGGCAAATTTTTTGTGTTCTTGGTAGAGATGGGGTTTCACCGTTTTGGCCAGGCTGGTCTCGAACTCCTGACCTCAGGTGATCCACCCGCCTCTGCCTCCCAAAATGCTGGGATGACAGGCGTGAGCCGCTGCACGCGGCCGATTGGAAGCAGTTCTTTGCAGAATCTTCGAAGGGACATTTGGGAGCCCTTTGTGGCTCCTGGTGAAAGTGAACATCCCCAGAGGAAAAGGAGAAAAACTGCTGCTGGTGAAACTGCTTTTTGACGTGTGGATTCACCTCGAACGGATAATTCTTTTGAACCAGGAGGTTGGAAACACGCTTTCCGTAGAATCTGTGAGGGGACATTTGGAAACCCATTGAGGCCTACGTTGGAAAACAGACTATCCACAGATTAAAACCAGAGAGAGGCTATCTGTCACATTGATTTGTGATGCGTAGATTGATCTCTTAGCGATACACCATTCTTTGGATTCATCAGGTTAGAAACACTTTTTTTGGGCAGTCTCTCTGAATGGATTTTTGGGAGTCCCTTTAGGCCTATGGTGAATCACCGAATATTCCCAGATGAAAAATAGAAAGAATGTATTTGAGAAACTGCTTTGCGATGTGTGGACTCATCCTAAAGAGTTACACCTTTCTTTTGATTAGGCAGGTTGGAGACACTCTCTTTGTAGAGATTCCAAAGGGACATCTGGGAGCCCTTGAGGCCTACGGTGAAAAACTGAATATCCCCAGACAAAGACCAGAGAGAATATGTCATTGAAACGGCTTCGTGATGTCTGGGAGCTCTCTCTCTCTCTCTCTCTCTCTCTCCCCCCCCCCCGCTTGTCTCTCTCCCTGTGTCCCTGTGTCTGTCTTCTGTCTTACTCTCTTTCTCTGCCTGTCCTTCTGTCTGTTGGTCTCTCTCTCTCTCTCTCTCTCTCTCTCTCTCTCTCTCTTCCCCCCCGTCTGTTTCTCTCTCTCTCTCTCTGTCTGTCTGTCTCTCTCTCTCTCTCTCTCTCTCTCTCTCTCTCTCTGTTTCTCACTGTCTCTCTCTGTCCGTCTCAAAAAAAAAAAAAAAAAAGGATAGATACATGCATGCATGCATGCATACATACATACATACATGCATACATGCATACGTACAATTAAAAATTTGAAATAAAATAAAAGGAATAACTAGGCCCGGCGCGGTGGCTCAAGCCTGTCATCCCAGCACTTTGGGACGCCGAGGGTGGTGGATCGCTGGATCACGAGGTGGTCAGACCAGCAGGGCCAGTATGGTGAAACCCCGTCCGTCTCTAGTCAAAATACCAAAAATTAGCCGGGCATGGTCGTGCGCGTCTGTAATCTCAGCTACTCGGGAGGCCGAGCTGAGGCAGGAGAATCACTTGAACCTGGGAGGCGGAGGTTGCAGTGAGCCGAGATCGCGCCACTGTACACCAGCCTGGGCGAGAGAGGGAGACAACCTCTCAAACAATTAAAAATAAAAGTAAAAATGAAAGTAAAATTAAAAATTAAAAAAAAAAAAGAAAAGGAAAATGAAATAATTAAAAAGTGAGTTTCCGGGAAAAGAGGGAAGAAGAAAAAAAAAGAAAAAAGAAAACAGTCCCACAGTGACATAAACACATGCCTCTCGCCTTTCGAGGCGTCAGTGATGCTACGAATGATGCGCAATTTTTTTTTTTAACTTCCTTTTATTTTATTATCATTTATTGTTTGACACGAGCCTCGGAGGCCCTCCCTCCCTCCCTCCCTCCGTCCCACTCCCTCCCTCCGTCCCACTCCCTCGTTGCCCACACAACTTCAGGAGACAGACCCTGGCTGGGCCAGATTGTTCTTCTCTTTGAGCAGTTGTTTCCCTGACTTTCTTCGTGTCTTTAACCCGTGTGGACTCTTCTGCTCGGATTTCAGAGATGGCAGCTCCACTTCAGGCCTTGTTGTTAGTGGGGGCTTTCCTGATTCTCCCCACATGTAGTGAAAGCAGGTAGATTCGCCTCGCCTCGCCTCGCCTCGCCTCGCCTCGCCTCGCCTCGCCGCCTCCTCCTCCTCTCTCTCTCTCTCTCTCTCTCTCTCTCTCTCTCTCTCGATTGCTCGCTCGCTCGCTCGCGCTCGCGCGCTCTCTCTCTCTCTCTCTCTCTGCTGCTTTCTTGCTTTTTCTTTCTGTCTCTTTCTCTCTTTCTGTCGTGCTTTCTTGCTGTCTTGTTATCTTGCTTTCTTGCTTTGTCTTTCTTCCTGTCTTTCCTCTTTCTTTTTTTTTTCTTTCTTCTCTCGCCTTTCTTTCTCGCTGTCTTTCTCCCTCTCTCTCTCTCTTTCTTCTTTCTTTCTGTCTTTCTTTCTTTCTCTCTCTCTTTCTCTCTCTCTCTTTCTTTCTTTCTTTCTTTCTTTCTTTCTTTCTTTCATTTTTTTTTCTCTCTCTCTCCCCCAGCCTCTGAAAGTGCTGGGATCACAGGCGTCAGCCACCGCGCCTGGCCTATTTGCTTATGTTATGTTACCTTATTTTTTATTTATTCATTTTTATCTGTTTATTCATGTGTATGCATATAAATTTTTTTCTATTTTAATGTAGTTTTATATGTTATACCTATATACAAATGTAAGTACTTATATTGATATTTGTCTTCTCTTCTCTTCTCTTTTCTTCCTTTCTCTCCTTTAGGTTTTCCTTCCTTTCTTTCTTTCTCTGTTTCCTTCTTTATGTTTTCCTGCCTGCCTGCCCGCCCGCCCGCCCGCCCTCCCTCCCTCCCTCCCTCCCTCCCTCCCTCCTTCTCTGTCTGGATTCAGGAAGAGCCTACGCATTCTGTGTCTCCCTGTGTCCTCAACGACCCGCGACCGAGTCCTTGCTTGTTGTTTCTCCCACCGAGATGCCTCTCCGAACATCCACACGCCGTGGGTTGTCTTCTGACTGTGTCGCGGTCCATGCAGAGACAGGGTTTGGGGACCGTTTCTGTGGGGTTGGGGTACAGGGGCTGCGTTTTCGGCCTCGGGATAGCGTCTCTCGACTCACGGTTTCGGTTTTGCGGTCCGCGGGCCGGCCTGCCATCCGGATCTGTCTTGGTGACGTTCGCGACGGTTGTCGGACTCCATCTGGCGGCCGCTTTTATATCGTTCCCTTGGCTTCCGGAGCTGCGGTGGCAGCTGCCGAGGGAGGGGACCGTCCCCGCTGTGAGCTAGGCAGAGCTCCGGAAAGACCGCGGTCGTCAGCCGGGCTGTCCCGGTCGCGCCAGAGCTCTGGCGCGTCACTTGTGAGTCAGAGCTCAGGCGTGCAGGCTTATGTGGGGAGAGGTTGTCGCTGCGCTTTCGGGCCAGAGCCGGGTGTGGGGCTGCCGGGGTTGGTCGACCAGCACGCCGCGGCTCCCGAGGCCTGACCCGCGACCCGCGGGGACCCACCGGGCTTGGGGCGGGAGGCTGGGGACACCCTTCCCGGCCCGGTCGCGGGCCCGCGCGCATCCTGGCCGTCTGAGGCAGCGGCCGAATTTTTTCTCCAAGTCCCCGTGGGGAGCCGGGGACCGTCCTGCCTCGTCCCCCGGGTGCCGGGGAGCGGTCCCTCTGCCGTGACCTGTTGTTTGCAAGTCCCCGTGGGGAGTCGGAGAGCGCTCCCTGAGCGCGCGTGCGGCCCGAGAGGTCACACCTGGCCGGCCTTCGGTCCCTCGTGTGTCCCGGTCGTACGAGGGGACGGCCGAAAACGCTTCCGAGTCTCGCTCTGGAGACTCGGGCCGGCCCCTGCGTGGCACGGGTGGCCGGGAGGACGTCCCTGGCCCGGCGCTGCTCCGGCGTGTGTCCTGGGGTCGACCAGAGGGCCCTGGGTGCTCCGTGTCTGGCTGCGATGGTGGCGATTTTGGGGACAGATGCCCGTGTCGCGGGTTCCCTGGGCCGGCGGCGTGGTCGGTGACTCGACCTCCTGTCTCCTGGGGAGGTATATGTTTCACTCCGAGCCGGCATTTTGGGCCACCGGGTTATTGCTGACACGCTGTCCTCTGGCGACCTGTCGCTGGAGAGGTTGGGTCTCTTGGATGCGTCGCGGGTCTTCGGCCTCCCGGTGACCCGGCTAGCCGGCCCTGCTCGTGCTTGAGCCGCCTGCTGGGGCCCGTGTGCCCGGTCTCTCATGCATCCGAGCGTCCCAGCTCCCGGTGCCGCCTTGGGTCCGGGTCTCTGACCCACCTGGGGGCGGCGGGGAAGGTGGCGCGGGCTTACCGTGCCACCGTGCGCTCCCCGCTGCGGGCACCTGGGGCGGCCGTGACAACCCCACTCCCGCTGGCTCCGTGCCGTGCGTGTCAGGCATTCCTCGTCTCTGCCGGGTTGTCTGCCGCCCCTGTCCTGGGGCTGGGGATGGCCAGGCTGATCTGCTCGCTGGCCTCTGGGGAGGCTGTGGCTGGCCGGCCGACCCTGCTCCGGGGATGCTTTCCCTGATCGATGTGGTGATGTCACGCTCTCCCGGGCCGGGACCGAGCCGCGACGGGCGAGGGGCGGGCATTCGTGGTGAATGAGACCCGTTCTTCTCGTCCCGCCCGCGGGGTTTCCCCCGTCTCCCATCCCCGCCTGTGGGCGGTGCGTTGGGAGGCACTGGGGTGCGGAACCCGGCCCGACCTCGCTGTCCCGACCCCGCCGCCTGCCTCGTGGCGTCCGGCGTGGGTCGGCGGGGGTCCTCTGACGCAGCAGGCACCCCTCGCTTTCGCCTCTTGTGGTCGTCGCCTCGTGGGCCGCCCCCCTCCGCGGCGGTGGGGGTGCTGTCCCGCTGGCCCGCCGTGCTGCCCTCTCGGGTATTGCACGAGCGCTGGCTCCGCCTGGGCCTTTGCGGTGCTCCTGGAGCGCCCCGGGCTGTCTCTCAGGTGCCCGAGGCCGAGCGGTGGTGTGTCGCTCCCGCCCCCAGCGCCCCCTCCTCCGGTCGCCGCCGTGGTGTCCGCGCGTGGGTCCTGAGGGAGCGCGTTGGCTGTGCGGGTCGAGGCGGTTGAGTGAGACGCGCCCCTCCCACGCGGGGAAGGGCGCCGCCTGGTCTGGCGAGCGCACGTCCCGTGCTCCCCTCTGGCGGGTGAGCGCGGGCCGTGTGAGCGGTTGCGGTGGGCTCGGGCCGGCCACGCGTGCGCCGGCCGGCCGCCGAGGGGCTGCCGTTCTGCCTCCGATCGGTCGTGTGTGGGTTAACTGGAGGCGCCTTGCCTCACAGAAAGGAGGTGGGTGGACGGCGGGGGGCCTTGGGGGCTGTGCGCACGCGCGCCGGCCGGGCCCCTGCCCTGACCGCAAACGCTCAAGGTTGCCGCAGGTTTCTTCTCGCGCCGCAGGCCCCCTCCCTTCCCCAGGCGTCCCTGAGTGCCTCTGCGGGCCCGACGAGGGGCGACTGGCGGGTGGGGAGCGTGACCCACCCTCGGTGAGAAAGCCTTCTCTAGCGATCCGAGAGGTGTGCCTTGGGGTACCGGATCCCCCGGCCCGCCGCCTCTCTCTGTGTTGTGGTAGCGCTGCCGTAGCGACTCGCCTGCAGAGAACCCTCCTCCTCCGCTGTCCCCGCCTCGACGGGATGAGGTGGGGGGACAGTGAGGGTTCCGCCGGACCCCGCGGTGGGGGCCGAGCGCGCGGCTCGTCGTCTACTGTGGCCCGCGCCTCCCCCTTCCGAGTTGGGGGAGGATCCCGCTGGGCCGGGCCCGACGTCCTAGCGGATGGGAAGGCTGCTGCGAGCGGCGGGTGCGCGTGGCACTCCGTCTGGCGCGCGACGCCGCTCCCCGCTGTGAGCCGGCTCTCCGCCCGCTCCCGTGCCGAGCCGCGACCGCTGCCGATGACCGCGTTCGCGTGGCGCGGGGTGTGGGGCCGCCTGGTCCTTGGGGAGCGAGCCGTCCCCACGGGGCGGCGCGCCGGTCTCCCGG
The DNA here is from genome assembly GCF_037993035.2 of Macaca fascicularis. Classification (NCBI taxonomy): domain Eukaryota; kingdom Metazoa; phylum Chordata; class Mammalia; order Primates; family Cercopithecidae; genus Macaca; species Macaca fascicularis. Next base: position 41,272,006 of record NC_088384.1, read on the forward strand.
AGCGGGACCGGGTCCGGGACGGACGAGAAACGGGCGACATGTGGCCCCTGGTGTTGGGCTTGTGGCTGAGGTTGCTTCGGGGCCGCCGGTGGTGGGACCCGGGGCTCGTGAGGGGGTTGCTCGGTGGGCTGCCCAAGGGCCGTTCGGCGTCCCAGGCGGGGCGCCGCGGGACCGCCCTCGTGTCTGTGGCGGTGGGATCCCGTGGCCGTGTTTTCCTGGTGGCCCGGCCGTGCCTGAGGGTTGCTTGCCCGAGTTAGCCCCCTGCGGGTTCCCCGTGCCCTTGTCTCCGTGGCCCCCTGGCTCCTTGCCTGCCTTGTGCTCCTTTTCCCTGTCCGCCGCCTGCCGATCCTCTCTTCCCCGAGCGGCTCACCGGCTTTTATGCTGTTGGCCGCCCCGTCTGGGCCCGAACCCGGCTCCGCCTTCTGGGGGCGTCGCCGCCGCCGGCCACGCTGGTTGGCCCGGTGTCCGCGTACCCACGGCGCGCGCCTTCGGGGC